>NW_016807677.1:8117272-8120370 GCF_001698545.2 Rhinopithecus bieti
TCTCTCTCTCTTTTTTCCTTCCTTCCTTCCTTCCTTCCTTCCTTCCTTCCTTCCTTCCTTCCTTCCTTCTTTTAGAATGAGCAAAAGGAAACGATGAGTTGCCAGAAAGAGACAACCAAATACTCTATATGGAATCTAGGTAGGAATGGAATCCAACACTGTGCCTGACAGTAAGCAAAGCAACAAGCAACTATTAAGAAATAGTATACACTGGGCATGAGTGAGGCTGTGTGGTGAGCTAGCCAGCCCTGAAGCCAGGCTCTGGTTGGTGAGCTCGTGAGCCTTCTTGAACTCCAAATCACCTAAGGTTTACTCCAGCTAACTCTGTGAGAATTTTTGCCAAGCACATGATGAGTTTTCATAGCTCACGCTGTTCCATTGTCCCTGTATGAAAGGTGAAAGGGAATCTTTTTATTAAGCTGACCCTATGACTACAGCTCACCCACTCAAGAAGCCACAAGGTCCTGTTCCAAAAATCTGTCCCCCAGCACTGAGAAATATCCAAAGGCTCTTGTGTTATTTGCCATCCTCAGGGTTACAATGCTGCACACCCACTGGGCTGTAGGTTTAGAGTAATTCAGCCTAGGGTTAAGAATGTTGGCTCTGGCATCTAAGTAACTTGAGTTCAGGTTTAAGTCTCAGTTCTGCCACTTACCTAGCCGTGTGATGTTGGACAAGGTACTTAACTTTTCTTCACCTCTGTTTCCTCATCTGTAATACAGTGATAACCATAGTCCTCTCCTTAATGGGATTTTTTGGGAGGATTAGATGAGACAATCCAGGTAAAGCACAGTAGCTGGCACTTAACAAATAATCAATTGCAGCTTTAGTTCTTATCATTCTTGGACTACTGAGAAATGCTTGCTTTGGGTATTTCCCATGGTTTTATGAAGACACCCAGGGTCCATCCTATGGGAGAATGAAGTTATCTGACATATCTATTCTCACTGCTACAGAAATTAGAAAGAGAGAGGGGATGCAACAAAGTAGCTACACTTCTGCTCCAACTTCCAAAATCTCTATTCCCATAACTGTTCTGTCACCTACATCCAAGAAAATTATGATCCAAGGCCTGGACCAAGCACTCAGATGTTGTTAGCATTTGCAACAGCTGAGCTGGGCAAGGACTCATGCTTTCATCAGGTAATTTAAATAACTATATTTGAGTCTGTAACTGTATGTTTTGGGATTGCACGGGACCTGCCAACACACATCTGTGTTTTTAGAATGAGATTTATTCAACTGGCAGAAAAAACACCCGAGCCCTTGTAACCAGGAAATATATGATTATGGCATTTGAAATTGTCATTTAATTTGTTTTAGTATTCAGCCTGCTCTTCTACGTCCAGAAATTCTACACTGAAGCAATAAGCAAATGAGGTCAATTTCTGTTTATTGCAGTTTCATTGGATGTTTAGTATCTACTGGGACTCCTTCGGGCATTGAGTTGGCCCATGAGAAGACTGGACATGAGTGATTTAACCAAAAACAGGAAATCAGGGCCTCCCTCAGATCCCTGCTTATTGCCACATAGCTGCCTGTCTTCTAGTACCCAGATCTTTGCATGTCACATGTTTACAAACATGGGCTCCTGCAGTAACAAGGAAGACTGAAGTTGGTCCTATGCAACATCACAGCCACCCATCTAATTGAACAAGGATACCAAGTTGCATTTCTTACATGATGTTAAGCAGTTATGTGATTTTGCTTCTCATTTAGTTGACAGATTTAGAGGCTATTAGACAGAACTAAATTCCCCGTCTCTTAATTCCTGATTTGTAACAACTAAACAATGTGAGGCTTATTATTATTTTTTTTTTTGAGAAGGAGTCTTGCCCTGTTGCCCAGGCTGGAGTGCAATGATGTGATCTCAGCTTGCTACAACCTCCGCCTCCTGGGTTCAAAAGATTCCCCTGCCTCAGCCTTCTGAGTAGCTGGGATTACAAGCTCCTGCCCCCATGCCCAGCTAATTTTTGTATTTTTAGTAGAGACAGGGTTTCACCATGCTGGCCAGGCTGGTCTTGAATGCCTGACCTCGTGATCCGCCTTCCTTGGCCTACCAAAGTTTTGGGATTACAGGCGTGATCCACCATGCCCTGCCCGAGGCTTAGTATTCTTATGGCCCCTTCCTTTATGTTTCCCAATGCCAACAAATTTGGCACTTAAAACTGCTGTTAAAACCCCTCAAATATGGTGCTTGTAGTAACATGGAAGAAACAAGTGGTTAACTCAATTTTTCCCTTTTAAAACGGCCTGCAGTTTATCCCATCTGATACTACACCACCCTGTTAAACTAAGCCTTTACAAAAATACTTAGCCCTCCTCCTAACACAGCCAGCCAATTCCCTCCCCACATGCAACCACCACCTTCATCCTTCTGTGCTCTCTCATGTTTGGTTCATTTCAGTTCAGTCTTTATCCATCCCTTATCCTGTATAGCAATGTGCTAAAGCTAAGGTCTACACCAACAGACTAGTCGATTTGGGAAAACCACTTTCCTGGACCCACATGACAGATACTGAATTGAGACACTAGACAGCCAAAATGTATTCAGTGCCTGTTAGTGACAAACACTTCATATGCATTATCTGACCAGGTCCTCGCGATAACCTTATGAGGATAAGAAGAGCTTACCTCACATCACTCTGGCTAGAAGCGGACACAGGCCCACCTCTAAACCAATCCCTGGAAAAGGCACAATTGACTTATGAGGTAACTAGAATCTACCCACAGGAACTTAGAAGGGTGCCAACTTCCTTCTCCTGAAACCCAGAATTATGTGGAGAAGGAATGCATTTTTTTTTAGATGGGATCTCACTCTGTTGCCCAGGCTGAAGTGCAGTGGCGTGATCTCGGCTCACCGCAAGCTCTGCCTCCCAGGTTCAAGCGATTAGGAGCACATTTCTTTTTTTTTTTTTTATTTTTTTTATTTTTTATTTTTTATTTTTTTATTATACTTTAAGTTCTAGGGTACATGTGCATAACGTGCAGGTTTGTTACATATGTATACTTATGCCATGTTGGTGTGCTGCACCCATCAACTCGTCAGCACCCATCAATTCATCATTTATATCTTGTATAACTCCCCAATGCAATCC
>NW_016807677.1:8123566-8142412 GCF_001698545.2 Rhinopithecus bieti
AACCTTAAATGTAAATGGGCCAAATGCCCCAATTAAAAGACAAAGACTGGCAAATTGGATAAAGAGTCAAGATCCATCAGTGTGCTGTATTCAGGAGACCCATCTCACGTGCAAAGACACACATAGGCTCAAAATAAAGGAATGGAGGAAGATTTACCAAGCAAATGGAAAGCCAAAAAAAAAGTAGTCTCTGAAAAACAGGCTTTCAACCAACAAAGATCAAAAGAGACAAAGAAGGCCATTACATAATGGTAAAGGGATCAATGCAGCAAGAAGAGCTAACTATCCTAAATAAATATGCACCCAATACAGGAGCACCCGGATTTATAAAGCAAGTCCTTAGAGACCTACAAAGAGACTTAGACTCCCACACAATAATAGTGGGAGAGTTTAACACCCCACTGTCAATATTAGATCAACGAGACAGAAAATTAACAAGGATATTCGGGACTTGAACTCAGCTCTGAACCAAGCAGACCTAATAGACATCTACAGAACTCTCCACCCCAAATCAACAGAATATACATTCATCTGAGCACCTCATCACACTTATTCTAAAATTGCCCACGTAATTGGAAGTAAAACACTCCTCAGCAAATGCCAAATAATTGAAATCATAACAGTCTCTCAGACCACAGTGCAATCAAATTAGAACTCAGGATTAAGAAATTCACTGAAAACCACACAACTACATGGAAACTGAACAACCTGTTCCTGAATGACTAGTGAGTAAATAACAAAATGAAGGCAGAAATAAAGATGTTCTTTGAAACCACTGAGAATGAAGACACAACATACCAGAATCTCTGGGACACATTTAAAGTGGTATGTAGAGGGAAATTGATAGCACTAAATGCCCACAAGAGAAAGGAGGAAAAAGCTAAAATTGACACCCTAACATTAAAATTAAAAGAACTAGAGAAGCAACAGCAAACAAATTCAAAATCTAGCAGAAGACAAGAAATAACTAAGATCAGAGCAGAACTAAAGGAGATAGAGACACAAAAAACCCTTCAAAAATTAATGAATCCAGGAACTGGTATTTTGAAAAGATCAACAAAATAGACCACTAGTCAGACTAATAAAGAAGAAAAGAGAGAAGAATCAGATAGACAAAATAAAAAATGATATAGGGGATATCACCACTGATCCCATAGAAATACAAACTACCATCAGAGAATACTTTTTTGTTTTTTTAAAACACGGGCATAATTTTGCTTTTGATGTCTCTTAGGTTCAGGCCTAGTGCTATTAAGAGGTGGTTTCCCAGTAATGGGATTGCTGGGTCAAATGGTATTTCTGGTTCTAGATCCTTGAGTAATTGCCACACTGTCTTCCACGATGGCTGAACTAATTTACACTCCCACCAACAATGTAAAAGCATTCCTATTTCTCTACATCCTCTCCAGCATCTGTTATTTCCTGACTTTTTAATGATTGCCACTCTAACTGGCAGATAAATCATTCTACTATAAAGACTCATGCACATGTATGTTTATTTCAGCACTGTTAACAATAGCAAAGACTTGGAACCAACCCAAATGTCCATCAATGATAGACTGATTAAAGAAAATGTGGCACATATACACCATGGAATACTATGCAGCCATAAAAAGGGATGAGTTCATATCCTTTTCAGGGACATGGATGAAAGTGGAAACCATCATTCTCAGCAAACTATCACAAGGACCAAAAACCAAACATTACATGTTCTCACTCATAAGTGGGAGCTGAACAATGAGAACACACGGACACAGGGTGGGGAACATTACACACTGAGGCCTGTCAGGGGTTGGGGGCCAAAGGAGGGATAGTATTAGGAGAAATACCTAATGTAGATGATGGGTTGATGGGTGCAGCAAACCACCATGGCACGTGTACACCTATGTAACAAACCTGCACATTCTACACATGTGTCTCAGAAATTAAAGTATAATAATTTTTTTAAAAAGAGGTGGTTTCTACTAAAAGAAGATAAAAGGAGAGAAATGTTGGTGTAAATTCTGGAGTGAATTCTGGTAGAAGATCACTATGGAAAAACCTGGGAATAGTAGAAATGCACTGCAGAGGCTCAAACAGCCTGGACCTTGACAATACAGTCAGCGCCACATGTGGGCCAACTAAGGGTGGCAACAATTTCTTACTCAAGCACTTAACCACTGACATGATTTTGCAGCGGATGGGAGTAGAATCAGAAGAGAAAGATGAAGTTGCAGGAAATATAGTGGCTGAGGGCAGTTGAGAATTAAGAGATAAGGATCAAGTGTCAGGATTTCACTCCTGTTTTGTTACCTAAGAAGTTATCCATAATGGAGACTATGTGTTGGTGGGGTAGGGGATGGGTCCCTGGCTTAATAAGCAAGTTATCTTTCCTATACCCACAGACAAGTAGACACACATTGTGTGCTCAGTTTTAATAAATAATTGTAACATTAAATAATATCAAGCAACAGGTCAAAAGGAATAAGGGAAAAATAACATAAGAGAGATGAATACTAAGAATTTATTTAAAATGCATTCAAGACAAAACATACTTAAGGAGTTCACAAAATCTTTCTTCAAAGAAAAGGCGAGCTCAGATGGTTTGACAAGTTAGTTATATATACCATAATGGCATAACCTCAATACCAAAACTTGACAAAGATATGTATGAAAAGGAAAATTGTAGACCAATCTATCTCATGAATGCAGGTATAAAAATCCTAAATAAAATAGTAAAAACAGAATGCAGAAAAAATATATAAAAGCTAATGCATTCTTAAGACCAAAGTGGGTTTATATCAGGAGTGAAAGTTTATTTAATGTTAGAAAATTAATTAATGTTATTCACTTCACATTCACCAGCAAAAGAAAAGGACAATCATATGATCATCCCAGTAGATTCAGAAAAAGCATTCACTAACACTCATTCATGGTTATTTTTAAACTCTTAGCAAATTGGGCATAGAAGAGAAACTACTAAAGGGATTTCTACCAAGGAAAATACTTCATAAAGCATCATACTTGATGGTAAAAAAAAAAACTTTGGCTTTGAGATTTGGAGCAAGGCAAAGATATCTGCTATTATCACTTTTATTCAACATTGTATTAGAGATTCTAGCCAGAGCAGTTAGAAAGAAAAAGAAATAAGGTCAAAATAGGATAAAAAGAAACAAAAGTATTATTGCTCACAGATTACTTGGCTCAGTATGTAGAAAATCCAAAACAGACTATAGATAAATTATTAGAATTAATAAGAGAATTTATCAAAGTTGCCAAATATAAAATCAACATAGTAAAATGAATTACAGTTCTATATATCAGAAGCAAATAGAAAGTTAAATTTTGTATTTCATATGTTTGGCCATGTCATCAAACATATGAAGTACTTTGGAATAAATCTAAGATGGTTAGGAGAGTGTGAAAGTTGACTGAAAGATACTCTGGTATTCACAGTTGTGTCTGTTTCGCCTCTTCTGAATACCTCCTGCTCTTGGCATGACCAATGAGACTTCCTGTGAGCAATGAAACACAAGTGGAAGCTTTAAGAACTAATGTGCTGTTCAGCTCTCTTTCCAACTGCCACTTTGCCAGCAAAGGTGTAGATGGTGGATGCTCCATCAGCCTAGGTTTCAGAGTTAACACTTAATGAGTTAACAAAAATCTTTCTTCAAAGAAAAGGCAAGCTCAGATTTCAGAGTGAGGATAACACAGAGCAGACCCTCAGATGACCCACAGTGGACGTGTGGCATAGGCAGGAAATAAACTTTAATGTATTACATTACTAAGCTTTTGAGATTGTCAGTAACCACAGCATAACCTGGCCTATCACGTCTGTTACAGAAATTAAAGAATCCACAAATAAATGAGAGATAGACAAAACTCAGGGATTACAAAACTCAGTAATAAAAAACACACCAATTCTTCCAAAATACTTTAAATAGAACTTGATGATCTGGTTCTAATAGTTCAAAAGGGCAAGAAAGGCAAGTCACTCAACAATGAAGATGGGAAACTTGTTATTCCAGACATCAAAGCATATTATAGTTACCATTTTTAAGACAGTGCTGAATTAGAGCAGGTATAGACAGAGTGATGGAATGCAATAGAGAGTCCGGAATCAGACTCACATATATATGTACACTTAACGAATGACAGAGGTCAAAGTACTGAGGACAGGACAGACTTTTCAGCTTTGGTTACCCACAGGAGAAAAGTAAAATTAGGTCCTATCATCCACAAAAATCAGTTCCAAGTGGATTAAAGATATACCCATAAAAACCAAAACTACAAACTTTTCAGAAAATAATACAATGAAATATTTTCATGACTTCAGGTTGGAAGGATGTTTTAAATAAGAGAAAACACAAATAGGATAAGATTAGGAAATGTAACAACATTAAAATTAAGATCATCTATTTTTGAGAAGACACCATAAAGAGAATGAAAGGTAAACCAAAAACTGAGAGGAGATCTGCAATACATATAAACAAGAATGTCCTCACATATGAGAAATATTAAATCTTTCAAATCAATAAGAAAGGGCCAAAAACCCAGTACAAAAAATGGACAAAGGACTTGAGCAGATGCTTCATAGAAGAAAAATTCAAACCACCAATAAATTATTGAAAAGATGCTCAATTTTGTTAAAAACAAGCTGAATGTACTATTCACAATAGCAAAGACATGGAATCAACCCAAATGCCCATCAATGGTAGACCGGATTTTTAAAATGTGGTACATACACACCATGGAATACTACACAGCCATAAAAAGGGATGAGATCATGTCCTTTGCAGGGGCATGGGTGGAGCTGGAGGCCATTATCCTTAGCAAACTAACACAGTAACAGAAAACCAAATATTACATGTTCTCACTTATAAGTGGGAGCTAAATGATGAGAATATATGAACAGGTAGAGGGAAATAACACACACTGAGGCCTATCAGAAGGTGGAGGGTGGGAAAAGGAAGGGGATCAGGAGAAATAACTAGTTGGTACCAGGCTTAATACCTGGGTGATGAAATAATCTGTACAACCAACCTCCATGACATACATTTACCTATGTAACAAACCTGCATGTCTGTATATATACCCCTAAACGTAAAGTTAAAAAAAAGCTGAATATATATGATAAAAAATATAAAAAACATTACATATTCATTATATAGAAGAAAAAATAAGTCTGGTAATATCAAGTTTCGGTAAAGATGTAGAACAATGGGGATTCTCATACACTATTGGTGGGAGAGTAAATTGGTACAAACTTTGAATTTCTACTACCACCTGGTAAAGTTGAATACGTGTTTATGTTATATCCATTAATTCTACTTCTGGTGATATACTCCACAGAAACTCTTGCCTATGTGCATTCAGAAACATGGGCAGGAATATTTAAAGCACCATTGTTTCCTGAACTGAGAACAACCCAAATGCCAGTCATCAAGAGATTGGACAAATAACCTGTGGCTTATTACACTGGACTACTACACAGCACTGAAGGTAAATAAGTTACATCAATAAGATAGATGAATCTCAGGAATACAATGTTAGATTAAAAATCATAGAAAAATTCATATAATGCGGAATAATTCCATTGATGTGAACTAGTAAACATACAAAATTGTTTAGTGATGCAAATACTTGTGGTAAGTCAATAAATAAAAATTAGAATACAGTAAACATAAAAGTCAGGAAGGTGGTACCTCTGGGGAAGAGACAAGGGAATATGACTGGTAAGGGGCACATGGCATGGCATGGGGCAGGTTTCCAGTGCAACAGGATGTCATATTTTTTTAACCAGTTTGGCAAGCACATTGGTGTTCACTTTTAGCTACGCATGTTCTTTTAATATTCTCTTCTGGGTGTGTATTTCACAATTTTTTAAAAAACCGTTTTGAAATGATTAGAGTCACAGGAAGTTGCAAAAATAATAGAGAGGTCCTTTGCATTTCATAATTTTAAAATGATTCTATCCCCATTAAAAAATACTATCATAAAAAAAAAAGCTAGTGAGGAAATGAGTTTTGTAGAATATGAACTTTGCTGAGCAATAGCATGGGAAAAGACTGATAAACCACAGAGCGGTTTTTTTACTTGTCATATTTTTCATCTTGGGGATATAAGTGTGAGGGAGCTACAGGAAACTCTGGTTAGGTGAAAAGAAATGAAACAAGACTGCAGAGATTGTATTAGAGTGTTAAGTTTAAGTAGTTGAGATCTGATATAATCCAAGGTGACCTAAGGTCGATCTAAGTGTTCTTTCTAAAAAGGCAAGGGAACTCTCATTGTGAGGTTGTACAGGGACAATTTCTTCTGAAATTGGAAAATGACATTAAGTTAGATGGAAACACTCAGTGCACATCCGAGATATCCTTATATGGTCTAAGAATCTCAAGCTTGTTTGGGTTTTAGATGTGGAAAATTAGATTGGCCTTGAGATGAAGCCCCCAACTCCCTCAATCAAAAATTGAGGATGTTACTAAAATTAGATTTGCTATTAACCAGAAACATTTACTTAAATCAAGAGCAACAAGTACTTGAGCACTTATAGTCCAGCCTGGGAGGAAGTATTGCTGATGTCCTCTGCAGAACCCCACCAAGCGACTCCAGAGACAACTAGACCTGATTGAAAGCTTGGCTTGGCCACTTACTAGCTCTGCAAGTTAACTCCTCTAAGCCTCTGTTTCATTATAGGTAAAATATGAATAAGACACCTATCTCAAAAAAAGTCATTACAACTCCTAGAGTGCATAGTACTTAGTGCTCAAAAAGTGTTAGCTGTCATTATAACTTTTATTGAGGGCTTGCTACTGTCACTTGAGATGCAAAAATAAACCTGTCTGTTAAGAACTATCCTCTTACCAGCGTGACATGATCAATGGAGTCCCTGCCCTTAGTGTTTCACCTTTGGGCCTTCTAAAGGCTTGAAAGTTCCATGGGGTGTCGGGGGAGGATAACAATCTGAATTATTTTATGTTTTCTAGATATTTCGATAGTACATTAGCATAAGTTGCCCTCTAGCAACAACTGAGGCCCTGAGAATGAAAATCAAAGTGGATGCATTTCAATGGGGAGAGGAGAGTCAAGAACAATTCCAAGTTCACTACATCATAGTGGAAGGTCACTGGCAGATCATCACAAACATATTCATGGTGATCAAGACAGAAGATGGCAGAGCCAGGTTTATAGCAGAAGAATTTGCCTGATAGTCTCCCCTTCAGACAGGCCAACATGCCTCCATACTTCTGAAAACTTAGTTCCATCTACCTGCATCTGTCTTCCCTGTCTTCACCTGCCCTACTCTCCCCTGGATTCCAATAAACAATGAAGCCATGGATGAATTCTTCCCTAAGCACCTCCCATTTCTAGTCCCAAGATACTGTAAGGTGCTCCATCCCTGGTGTTGCCATTGGAGCCTGTGTGTGTCTATTTGGTCTTATCGTGTTCCATTATAATCACTGTAGGTGAATCTATGTATCTGCTTTTCTTTACCTATTTGCAAAGATGCTCAACAGGATGGGAACCAGCCCCCTCTCCTGCAGAGGCCACATCAGTCTCCCTGAAGATGAGACTCTGGCAAACACACATGTCCCTCTTCTCCTCAGCACTACCTGCCCCACCATCGGGAACATTCCTTCATAGTCAGCCACTGTTACCGACAGAAGGCGTAATATGATGCTGGTGTGCTGGGGCAGAGCAAATGTTGAAACCCATGGTCTAAACTAGTGTTTCACAAAGTTTGACGGCCTTGCTACCTATATTTGAATCACCTGATCTCCTGCCCCCACCACTGCCAAATCACTGTCTAACTTCTAGCACATACTACCCAGCATAACATCTGACACACATATAAGGCATGAGACAAAATACATTATCTCTCTGCTCCATTGTTCTCTAATATAGGAAGTTATGTTCTTTACCTCCATGATTGGGAGGGTTCCATATCTAAGCAATCTTTGCTCTTTGTATACTAAACCAATTTCTCACTACCCTTGCAAGACCTTGAACCTGGACATCCCAATTGCTAGGCATTCTGCTAAACATTTTGTGTCTATTTGCAGTAGCACTATGAGAAAGTATCATTGTCCCCGTTGTATAAATGAGACAATTGAGGCAAGGATTGGTTAATTAATTTGCCCTAGGTCACACAGTGAGTTATAAAAGCAGGATTATAACCTAAGCAATCTCATTCCAGGGTTCATATGCTTAACTATTCTGCCATACTGCTTTCCAATGTTTATTGAGTACCTAGTATGCTGTAGAACTCCACACAAGGCACTCTATAGATACAGATGCACAGCCCATACATGATTCTTGCCCTCCTATAGGATATAGCCCAGAGGTGGAAGACAGACATTAAATAAGCAGATACACTGCATATTTAAAAGCATCCAGTAAGAGAAGTACTATGAGGGTAAAAAAAGAAGGACTATAACACGAGAGACCATTTAAGACTGGCACTCAGTGAAGGCTTTTACGAGAAAGTGGCCTCTAAGTAGCCTCTTCTGTGAAGAGTGTGAACAAGAGCCTTCTAGGCTGAGAAAACCACATATGCACATGTCCTGGGATGTTTGAAGAATTAAAATTCCACATTCATGTGGAAGGGATAGTCTAGAATTAGGAAGGAACTAGACTGTAATTGTTTCGGGTTTATTCTGTGTGATTTTATTCCAGATGAGACCTTTTCTGACATATAAAGTGTATCAGTGCATTTTCACACCGCTATAAATAAATACCTGAGACTGGGTAATTTATAAAGGAAAGAGGTTTAATTGATTTACAGTTCCACATGGCTGGGGAGGCCTTAGGAAACTTACAATCATGGCAGAAGGGGAAGAAAGCACGTCTTCACAAGGTGGCAGGACAGAGAGAGAAAAAGAGAGAGAGAGAGAGAGAGAGAAAGAGAGAGAGAGAGAGTAGAAGGAACTGTCAAACACTTATAAAACCATCAGATCTCATAAGAACTCACTCACTATCACAGGAACAGCATGGGGGAAACTGTCCCCATGATCCAGTCATCTCCCATCAGGTCCCTCCTCAACACATGGGGATTATGGAGATTACAATTCAATATAAGATTTGGGTGGGGACACAGAGCCAAACCATATCAGAGAGGGTCAAAGCAGGAACTGGGGATTCAAACAAGCTTTTCCCATGAGGTCAAATCAATGCTCAGGATGAACCTGCAAGCAGTTTGCCAGGAAGATACAGGAGAGGAAGATCAAAGAAGATAAAAGGGCCCTTGGAAGCAAGATACAGTGTGAGGAGAATGTTCTCTTGAGTAATGGTGCTAGGCATGCTCTGGCCAAACCCGAGGAGTTCAGAGAAAAGAAGGCTTTGAGATGGCTTTCTGCATCTAACTGGAGAAGTACCAAAGACCTACCAAGGGGTACTTTGCCTCTGAAAGAACAGAGAGAAGGGAGGAGAGAGATAGACCAAGGAATTCAAATGGGTGCCCAGGACCTTCTTTTACCTGTTTAGTACCAAAGACTGATCTAGTCCCTCTACCCCCACTTTTCCCCCATCACCTCATCACCACCTCAGTCCTAAAAGTCTCAAATCCAAGTGCTCAGTTCAGTCATGATCCTAATGGATGCAGGAAGGTCTAAGTCCAGCTCATCTCCAAGCAGTACCTTTGAAGACTGCACTGTCTTAGTATTGACCTGGCCTGTAATTGACAGTACGATGTGGTAACTCACGCTCCACAGCAAAATATCTCTTCTCTCACTCTCTGCCCAAAATGTACCTGATTAAATAAGATGGAAACAAAGAGAGGAACATCACACACTGGGGCCTGTCGGGAAGTGGGAGGTAAGGGGAGGGAGAACATTAGGACAAATACCTAATGCATACGGGGCTTAAAACCTAAATGACAGGTTGACAGGTGCCGCAAACCACCATGGCACATGTATACCTATATAACAAACCTGCATGTTCTGCACATGTATCCCAGGACTTAAAGTAAAATAAAAAAATAGTAAGATGGAGATAATTAGGATAAAGGGAGGTGGCCTAGGAGGGAGGAAAAAAGCCTTTGCCCTCTGAGCTGCTTATCAGAAAAAACAAATATGGGACCCAGGATAAGCTCCTATGCTAAACCCACAACCTCTTTACTGATCATCAGAAGAAGCACAGGAAGCAAGTTCAGCTGTCAAGACTACGGAGATGGATTTGATGTGCAGAATGCAAAAGTCACAAGAAATATAAGTGCATAAAGAGAGGAGAGCTGGGGAAAACACTTTTGGAGTGGAAGAGGAAGCGAGAGAGAGAGTGGGCATTTGCCTATGAATTATAAATCTTGTGTTTAAGAAAGCCCGTGTACCTCCACCTCACTCCCACTCTGAATAAAAAGTTGGCCACCATCCAGGCTGGAGCCTGGAGAGAGATAAAGGAAGCACAGAACTCCTTCTGGCCTTTTCAGCCTTTGACAAGGAGAACTTGGTAATCAAGCCTAGCCCAAGCTTCCCAGGCTTTTGACAGATACAATTAGTACATTCCTTCTTTCTATGTTGGAAATTTACTTAAGATATTAAATATTCACCCCCTCCTTCTATCTCAGACTTGATGAAACATAAAAGTGCTGCTCTGAGGAATTACCTTGTCCCCAGTTCCCTTACTCCATGATTATATTGGACAAAACTTCTCCTGAGGGCTCCAAGAGGCCCCCCAGGTGGAATCATAACTCTCTGACCCTTGAGGGTCATGTGAAACCTCAAGGTGTGGAATCTCAAGGCTGCCCTCTTGCTGATGGAAACTCCGAGGCCTCCATTCTGCACTGGAATTGCCGGGCTTTGTTATGGACTGAACATTTCTTCTTTGCTAGCTCTGATTACCTTCTTGTACCACCTCTAAGGAGGAAATGTTTAGACTTAGGCCAGGCCTTGTGACTGGGTCACCAAAATGCTAGAGGATGAAGATTGCAAGTTGGGCCTCCCTGTAACCAAAGTCAAAAGTGCCTGGTAACTAAGAGTCCCAGATAGTAATGCTAAGCATTTTATGTCCTAGAGTGCTCTCTGGACATCCAGCTGTCAGGGGTATGGTCATGGCGGGGATGGCCAGGGGAAGGGTTTGAGCAGAATTCAGACACTCCAGACCCTGGCCTTACTTGCCATTACTAACACTGACTCCTTGGCCTTGACTGTGTGCACCAGAATTCTTCTAGCACACCTTCTTCAATCTTCTGATCCCAGCCCAGCATCTCCCTCTCCCTGACTTGCCTAGTCCCCAGGAGATAGCAAAAGCCTAAAGATTGCCTCTTCTAGCCCAAAGGAAGTCCCACTGGAGCAAGGGGTTGTTTCCTGTGATTTCACTTAAAGTGATTAGATGTCTATTATTGTTACTAATACAAAACATCTGTCACTTGAGAAACATCTGTTTCCTGAGCATCAGATGCTGTTCTGGTCAAATAAGGGCCCTATCCACAAGGATGTTGTGTTGTAAGAAGAGACACAGATAATTAAGGCTAAATATATTTTATCTATTAATATAAGAGAGATAATTATAGATGATGAAAAGTGCTGTGAAAGAAATATACAAAGTTATATGATACACAAAGGTCAACAGATGGGCCTTTTCAGATGGAATGGTCGAAGGAGGCATGGATGGAGGTTGACTTGAGTCCTGAAGCATGAGATGGAGCTATCCATGGAAGAACAAGACAGAAAGCATCCCAGACAGTGGAACAGCTAACACAAAGGCCTTCAAGCCAGAAAGAGCTCTGTATGTTCCAGGAAGAGAAAGGAGGGCTGTGTGGCCCGAGGAGAGCCAAGGAAAGCTAAGAAGGGAAGGGAGGTAGGAAGTCTGGGTCAGTGCTTATATTAATCCATTCTCACTCTGCTATGAAGAAATACCCGAGACTGGGTAACTTATAAAGAAAAGAGGTTTAATTGACTCATAGTTCCATATGGCTTGGGAGACCTCAGGAAACTTACAATCATGGGAGAAGGCACCTCTTCACAGGGTAGCGAGAAATAGAATGAGTGCCAGCAGGTGAAATGCCAGAAGCTTATAAAATCATCAGATCTTTTGAGAACTCACTCATTATCACAAGAACAGCATGGGGGAAACTGCCCCCATGATTCAATTACCTCCTACTAGGTCCCTCCCATAACATCTGGGGATTATGGGGATTACAATTCAAGATGAGATTTGGGTGGGGACACAGCTAAACAATATCAGTGCATGTGAGGCTTTGCAGGATTTCATTCTGGAGCCAATGAAAAGTGTTTGAAGAACTTTAAGTGTGACATTATCTGATTTATGCCTTTTTCTAAAGTCCACTTTGACTAAGAACAGATTTCAAGTGGTAACAAGTGAAGTGGCTATTCAGAAACCAGTTAAAGGAACATGGTGTGTTCTATTACAAAGAGTGATGTTGGTGGCAGTGGAGTAAAGTGGTAACCCTCTTCAAAGTTTCATAGAAAAAGAAACTGAGGTTCAAAGAGGTTAGGGAAATTGACAAGACTGAACAGCCAATTAGTTGCAGAGTCAGGATTCAAATTTTTCTTTTTTGGATGCCAAAGTATGTTTTCTTTCCTCTGCATTTCTTTGGGCCTCCATGTTGTCATCAGTAAAGTAGTGGTTTGGGTTAGATTATCTATCAGATGACTTCTGGTTCTAAGATATCAAAACCTCCCAGCTGGTTCACCAAAACATGAAGAAATTCCCACTACATAGATATGTGTTT
The DNA here is from genome assembly GCF_001698545.2 of Rhinopithecus bieti. Lineage (NCBI taxonomy): Eukaryota > Metazoa > Chordata > Mammalia > Primates > Cercopithecidae > Rhinopithecus > Rhinopithecus bieti. The sequence continues at coordinate 8,136,234 of NW_016807677.1, forward strand.
GATATTTTTTGATTACCGTCTTATCATATGTACACTCAGCTTGTTTTCTGTTACGCATAGTGAAGAAACATACACAGTTTACAGAACTCCCATGTGGTCTTCCATTTTCAGGAACCTTCTAGATAAGGGTGAGTAAGAGGGCAGAGCGTATCTTGTCACTGTATCAGCAAGGAGTGAAATCTTGGACTGTCTACAGAAAGCAGTCCAGCCAGTAAGAAATAGTGGTGGAGGGTAGGTGGAAAAGAACAGATGAAGGGGAACAAAGTTATGAGATAATCACCCGGAATAAATAACATGACATTGATTTTTTAAAAAACCAAATCCATCACCTGTAAAATAGGAGTCCTTTAAAGATCAGGCTATGATTTTTTTGCTATTTTTAACACATCTGCATTATTTGAATTTTCTATAGAATGCATATTACTTTTGTGGGTTTTTTTTAAATAAAGATAGAAATAATAGACTTCTAAAAGTGATTATTTCAGTACCATTGCAATATGCCCTGGATATTTGGAAGAGGCATGATTTAAAATATTTTAGTGATAATGCAGAGAAAGCATGACATTGAGAAGTGACTGACTGTAGTGGATAGCAGGTCAGGTTCTGAAAGCAGACTGGCTCCCTTTAAACCCTGGCTCTACTTACTGGCTGCATTACCTTGGGCAAATTACTTGATCTCCCTGGGCCTCTGAGTCCTCATCCATACAACAGAGTTAACAATCTTTAACAATTGTGGCATAGGGAAATCATAAAAACTAAATGAAGGGCCGGACACAGTGGCCCATGCCCGTAATCCCAGCACTTTGGGAGGTCAAGGCAGGAGGATCACTTGAGGCCAGGAGTTCGAGACCACCAGCCTGGACAACATAGTGAAACCCCGTCTCTACCAAAAATACAAAAATTAGCTGGGTGTGGTGGCGCATGCCTGTAATCCTAGCTACACAGGAGACTGAGGCACAAGAATCGCTTGAACCTGGGAGGCGGAGGTTGCAGTGAGCTGAGATTGCACCACTGCACTCCAGGCTGGGTGACAGACTGGAACCCTGTCTCAAATAAATAAATAAATAATAAAAATAAATGAGTTAATTTATGTAAATGTAAGTGTAACTTACGTGTTTGGTATTGTGATTTCAGAAAGCATGTCACTCCAGCACTGGGACTAGTTTTAACCTTGCTTTTCTTGAGAATTTTCAGTTATATATGAGGTATTCTTGGGGGCTTGGGTAAAATGCACTGTGTAAAATTATTTCACATCAATCAGTGTTAAAAAGCAAGAAACTATTTTATAGATCAATAAGTTTAACCATATAAGAAATGATAGCTATTTTGAATTAAAATAAGCTTTTTAATTTGATGTAGAATTAGACTACCGTTACATTTTACATGTGTCTTTTAATGGGATTTAATTCCATTTTCATTTCTGTACTTTAGCATTATGTAGTTCTGGCAGTTTATATAAGCAGGACTCCCAATTAAAATGTGCATCATCAGTGATCATGAATGTAGGAAGAGCAGACACACATCCTATGGCATTTTTTCCTGATAAAGTTCTTGCACACAGACCCAAGTTCTTTGAAGTTCACTTTTCTCTTTGTTGTGGAAAGAGGACCACTGGCAGAATGCCTCTACTCTCCTAGTCAAGGGCAGAGCTTGACCTGCCTTTTAGTATCCTGAAATCCTTTTCTTCAATCAGAAGTCTCATACAGAAGGGTAATTGCCATGTTTAATCAAGGCAGCTTCTTGGAGTTTTGTTGCTTTTGGACCCTTCAGAGCCCTCTGGATCCTTCTGCCCTGAGGTTAGGCCTTGGTGTGTAGTCCACATGCTCTAGAGAAAGAGTAACATGGTCCGTTCTCTAATCAAAGCTCTCTGTAAGTACAAAGGAAAGCTTGGGGGCTGAGGAAAATCATGGCTTTAGAGATAAGGTACTACATAATCTTTAAGAATGAATCACCAAATGAGGCAGAAAATAATCAGCTGTTTCATCCATCAGATGGGGGTTCTTTCCAATCTGCGTGTGGCTTTTACTTAAGTGATATTCTATGAATTTCACTGTACAGAATTACATATGTGTGTAGGGAACTCCATATTCTTTCTGAGCATAGTTTCCTAGTTGAGTGTGAAGTGTGTTTAATGAATGTTAGTATCACCTTACCTAACAGAGTTCAAAGAGGGTAAAAATGTTTTGTGTGATGCTGCCAGTACCATTAAGTCAAATGTCGGGAAGTATTATTCACACTGACTCACTCTGATGCATCAAGGCTAACATGATTAGCTTAAGTGGAAGCCCTTCTCAGAGGAAAAAAGAACCTCCAGAAACTGAATGGAAAGGGCACGTCAGGACTCTTTCTGCCTGTTTCTATAACTTTGTCAATAGTTTCTTCATGGTCTGATCATTTTTGCTTTCTAAACTCTAGTTCTTATCTTGTTACTGTGAAGTTTCCATTTCCTCGTCTATAAAAGGAGGACATAAGAGGACATAGTAGCAAATACCTTCTAGAGCTTTTGTGACAAACAAGATAATGCTTTTGGAGGATTAGCATGGAAATTATTAATAGCAATTTTTATTGTGTTGTTGTTAGGTCCTAACTACAGCAATCAAACCAAACCACCACCCGTTCGTTCCACTCCAGCCACAGCATCTTTCTTTCTAACCGCACCCCGACCCCACAACAAAGCAGCCACTCCTGTCTTAGAGCTCCAACACTCACAGCAAAAGGGTAAAACATCAGAGTGTACATGATGTCTTCTGAGTGGTGTCACACAGAGGCCCTAAGTAATCTGGAAATGGTCAAGTGGTGATTTTTTTTCTGGTATAATCAGTAAGTCTTGCAGGAAGACAGAAGCCATAGATACAGCTAGTCCTATTCTGTCACTAACTTCTGCCTAGAATATTCTCCTCCTCACCCAGGCCTTCATATGGCTGAATGCTTCTCAACATTCACTCTCAGCTGAAATGTCACTTCCAAGAGAGGCTTTCCCCAACCACCCTAGCTAAAGTGCCTCTCGGACCTGATCACTCTCTACGCTATTTTCCCAAACTATGTGCTTCAGAGCGGTTGTCACTATCTGGAATTATCTTATTTGTTTATCTCCATATGTGTTTAATGTCTGTCTCTCTCCCATGACAATGTGAACCCCATGAGTACAGAGTTCTTGTCCATCTTGCTTGTGGTATATCCTCAGTGCCAAGTACACAATGCCGAGCCCAGACAGGGCACTCAATACATCTCTGTTAAATAAATAAATGAATCAATAATTCTTATATCTTCCTTTGAGGTCAAACCCTGGCAGGCCTGAGGCATCCCCCTCATGTACAATGACAACCAAAGGTCTCCATCTCTAACCCTCCCATACAAAGATCTTATAGGGTCTTCTCCCCTCCTGGTTGCAGTGTGTGGGCAGGAAGTCACCTAGCCAAATATGTGCCTCACCCCCATTTCATAAGATTGGTTATTTATGATATAGAAATGGTCTTTCCAATTATGTATAGGGGATGTTCCTAAACTTTCGTCTTTTGAGGAACTGTGTAAAAGTGCTGAGTGATTCTGAGTGAGGAGAAAAATGTTCCTTGGCTAGCAGTGCTATGCAGGTTTAAAATCCCAACCTCTAACCTCAAGAAGAAGGAGGAAAGAGAAAGGACAAGAAGAATATCCATGAGTGAGTAGTTCATGGGCTTCTTGAATGGGCCCTTGAAAAATGCATGAAGGAGAATTAACTAAGACAACCTAAGGAAGGCTGAAAAAAGGATTCTGACTTTTGGGTCGAAGTTAGAGGTTTACTTTTGTATTGTTGCCCTGTAGTATGCAAGAGAATCATCATGAATGCCAAGATTCTCAGAAATTTGAGGCTCATTGAAATTAAATATATTTTGTTAATTTGCTTTTCTTTTGTAATGTTTACCTCATTGCAGCAAAATACCAGCTACTTAATTTAGGAGGGAAAAATCATGCCCACACTTTGGCACCTGAAAGAAGACAGAAATTAAATGTTCTATTCGAAAAGGATAGAACATTTGGAAATGGATACATTGAGATTATTCTGATGTTGGATTCTGATAAAAGAATAAAAGATTAGAAATGGTACTGTGAAGCGAGTCTCTGTTCTGTCACAAAAGGGCTGTGATGTTTATTTAATACATTTTTCCTGGGCACCCAAGGTAAGCCAGATCTTGTTCTAGACATCAGGAACACCAGGATATGTGTAAAAGAAACACTGCCAGCTCTCCTGGAGCTGACAGCATGGCCAGGGAGACTGACAGGTTAACACTTGCAGTGTCCTGGGACTCTGTCATTAAGGGGTATGCAAATATAGCAAAGAGAACAGCTAACCCAAGCAGGCAGGGATGATTTCACAGAGGAGGTGTTGGAGAAACCCTCATCTGTCATCTGGTGAAGGCAGCAAACTTGTGAACCTGTTTTTCCTGCCAAATGAATCAGGCAACATGAGAACACTAAATTATTTGAGGGGACGTCTGCCGACATCACTTCTGCCTTGCTCACTGCACACGCTGACCCCCTCTTTCCCAAAGCTCCAATGACTCGCCCACCCGCTAACCCCTACTCACTTTTGGCACTCTATTGATATGTCATTTTCTGGGAGGGAGGCCTCTCCAACTCCCATACCACAAAATGCTCTGCTCCCATGCTTTCCATAACACCCATTTTTCTCTCCGTCGGACTAATACATATATGCTCTATACGCACCAGGCCGTGTTCTGAGTGCTTTCCATGTGTTAACTCATTCATCCTCTCCACCACAGTATAAGGTATCATAATATTACTATCCCCACTTCACAGATGAGGAAACAGAGGTCCAAAGAAGTTAAGTAATTCACCCCAGGAAGTGACAGAGCCAGGATGCAAATGCAGGAATGTGGCTGGAAGCCTGCCTTCCTATCCATGCTGCGCCTCCTCTCATGGCAGACAAAGCTACCTGTAACACCCTGCTTTGTCTCCAACTCTAACTGCACACTCCTCAAAGGCAGAGACTATGTCTTCCTCACAGTTACAGCCGAAATGTCTAGCCCAGGCCTGGTGCATAGTAGGCATTTGATAATGTTTATTGAATAATTTTTATTTTATTTTATGTTTAAGTTCTGGGATACAAGTGCAGGACATGCAGGTTTGTTAACACAGGCAAATAAGTGCCACGGTGGTTTGCTGCACCTATCAACCCATCACCTAGATATTAAACCCCACATGCATTAGCTATGTATCCTGATGCTCTCCCTCCCCCGCCCCACTGTGGAATGGTTTTTTTTAAAGAATGTTGAACTATCTCATGGTCTACACTATTCATCAAGAAGTCACTTCCTCTTCCTCCCAAGTAATGGATCTGCAATTGAACACAAGATTTCCTGAAAGTCAGGACCAGACTCAAATTGGGACCTCTGGAATATAAACCCTGGAGAAATATCTGGGGACTTTTGGCTGAAGGCAGCTCTTTGTGAAATCCTTCTTAAGTATAACTAGCTCCAGATTGTTTCTTTTCATTAAATTTCATTTGCTAAGGTAGTTCTGGCACTCAAAGTGCTACCCACCCCCCGTCACATCTTAGATTGGGGTTTTGTTTTTGTCTCTTATTTTGGCTTGTGGTATAATTCAAGGTATAGAAGCAAATGGGATCCAACATTCTTTTATACCATTAGCTGTTATCTGCACAACAGCTTCAAACAGTGATGGTGCAGCGTGCATTGTACTCTAGCTGCAGCCTTCTCTACTGTATGTCATGCCTCATTTTGCTCAGCTGCCTTCTTTTTCGTGCTTGATCTATTCATTCCTGGCCTCACCAGCAGTTCAGAATATAGATCCCCATCTGGAGCTAGGCATGCTCAGTGTCTCCACGGAACCCGTGGGAATTAGACTGAGTAGATTAGATGACTCTTGATTTCTTTTTATTTGTGTGATATACCAGAGGTGATCACATTTCAAAGGCACTCAGAAAATCATATTCTGAACATATGGCAAAGGTAACAATATCAATACCAAAGCAACCCTTTAGTGTTACACATAGCATTTTTGTCTAGGAGTTTGGGAGAGATGTGGCTATCATTTCAAAAAAAAAAAAAAAAATCAGCTTTACTAGTATATGTAAGACTTTAAAAGGGATCAATGTAAAAATGAAATGAAGAGGCCGGGCGCGGTGGCTCAAGCCTGTAATCCCAGCACTTTGGGAGGCC
>NW_016807677.1:8142800-8207182 GCF_001698545.2 Rhinopithecus bieti
AAAAAAAAAAAAAAAAAAAAAAAAAAAAAAAAAAAGAAATGAAGAGAACATTTAAAAGATACTATTGTGAAAATAGCAATGAATAGGCATCTATGGACCTGACATGGAGTGTAAATGGTGAGTCTTAGGTAGTTCTGATTAATCACAGACCATTAATTGAATGATATCATACAGATTATTAAACCTTAAAGAATTAAAATGGATTCAGTCATTTTACTCTCCAAACTAGGCATCGTTTATTGTTTAATGTTTAAAAGTTAATTAATTAGTGTTATGTAATCATTCTTTGATACAGTAGGTGCTCTAGTGAGCTTTTTTAAAATAGGGGCAGGGGACACCCTTTCTTGCTGAATGAGGCTCCAACACAGACAGGATAACTGCCCAAATCTGTTCTTGTTTGCCCTGACTTTTCTCCGTTAAGTTGAGCTGACCTTGCAGTACATCATGACCAGCACTAAATAAAAATGAGTCCTGGATGCCAATTCCCAACTTACTGCAGGCCCCCATCCTTCCCTAGGGCTCCACCTGGACCCTGAATCCTTGCTTTGCTCTCAGCTTTCAGATATGACGCCTGGAATAGCTTTTCTGGCTGTCAATCTTCCATTCTTCTTTCAGGCCGAGTTTTGCATTAGCTTCCACTTGGGTCCACTTTTGGGTAACCACCCTATTTAAAACCAGCCTTAGCCTCTAGGACCCCACCTGGTCCAGCCTCCCATAAGGAGAGCATCAAGCTTACTAACTCCACTCCCAACACATGTTAGAAGTTGTAATTTTTGTTCAGCATGATTACAAAATAGTAAGAACACAACATAATGATTGTGAATTCAGAAGACCAAGAATATTGAAAAGAAGGTAAAGAAGAAAGAGGATAAAGCCTTCTGCACATGAACTGGCCAGCACCAAGAAGTCTTACTTGCAGAGGTTTGGCCTGATGCAGAAGATTTGTTACAGAATGTTGGTCTTCAGTCAAAGGAATATTTGAGGTTCTCTAAAGATAAATTACTGTAGGGGGAAATGGAACAAATTCCCTTAGGCATGATCTTTGGTTTGGAAGAGGGAGGCTGAGGAGGTATAAATAAAATTTCTTAGCTTTCCACTGGAAGCAAGAAATAGTGTGTGCAGGAACTGCTGTGATTCCAAACCACAAAACACCTTCATGAAGATGTTCATGTGGAATGTGCCTGTGAATTTTATTCCCCCACACAACTGATAACTTTCCAAGTTCACCTGGCTCCAGCCCTTACTAGGCACAATTTTAATGTCTCTTGTCCTTACACAGAACTTCCCTGAGTTTTCTGCAGCATTCTTCTGAGGCTGTCTTAAGGGTAGCTTCATTTTGGGCATCATCTCAATGTTGTTCAACAGCTTCAGCTCTTTCCAGCAGGACCATTTAGGTCCCAAGACTGTTTATTTCACAACTAAACATGTTCATATCCAAAAGACAGGCTTGTCATTTATCCAAACACCTCTAGCAATGCGGTTTAATATATGCTTCCACCCCTATAGCCTTTACATGACTTTGTTATTCTTCTACTCTGAGAGAATTGGATAGACTTCTCTCTTCTGTTTGCCCAAGTAATTGAGGGTGGCAGTAACCCTCTAAGTTTCTGTGGTCCTTGGGGACGTCATGCCATCACTTCAAGTGGTCTAAGTTGTTCCAATATACTTGACCTTACTGAGGACAATGACCCATAATGGATTTTCCTCTGGGATTTTTGCAAATATTGTTTTTAGTATGCATGAGTTTCCTGGGGCTGCAAACAAATGACCACAAACTTTGTAGCGCAAAACAACAGAAATGTATTGTCTCACAGTTATGGAGGTCAGTGGTACAAAATCAAGGTGTTGGCAGGGCAGCACTCCCTCTGGAGGTTCTGGGGAGAATTCTCCCATACCTCTTCCAGCTTCTGGGGGCTGTTGGCATTCTTTGACTTCCAATCTTTGCCTACATGGTCACATCACCGCTCTTCTTCATGTATTTGTCTTCCCTTCTGTCCTTATAAGGACACTTATCATTGGATTTAGAGCCCACCCAAATAACACAGGATGATATTTTAATGTAATTAAGATTATTAATGTAACTATATCTACCAATACCCATTTTCCACATTAAGTAGCACTCACAGTGTCTGGGTATTAAACAAGGACATATTCCTTTGAAGGCCACCATTCAATCCAACATACCCTGTATTCTGATGAAAAGTCTCTACAGATAACTGACCCTCACCCCACATTATTTCCCTGTGCCATGCAAATAATGCCTTCAAGATGAACATCTGATAAGAGCTCACTCTAGATGGTGTGTGTAAAAAGACTTTCACGAAAGGGCTATCTACAGAGGTGTATGTCATAGGAATAAACAAGGGCTGTGGAGGCACCCAGACACTAGCAATGGGATCAGCCATTACTACTCCTATGGCCAAAGGAGCAAGAGAATGAAAGAGTGTAACTGGATACTCATGGGAACTGAGGAGTAGAAGAGGGGTCACTTGGCAGGAGCTATAATCTTGGAGGGAGGTGACTACTGGTGCATACACAGTGCTAAAACAGTGAGGAGAGGGAAGATCTCTGCTCCCAACAGCTGATCTTTCTTCTGGTACCTTTCATTGACTGAACACAAGTGGAAGCTTGCAGGCAAGGGAGCCAGTTGGCAACATGGTTAAGGACCAGCATCCCAGCACATGGAACAAGGCAGTGGAAGGCAGAAAATGCATCAGGGTAGAGGCAGGGCTGGTTCAAGTCAGCCCAGAAAGATAAAACATGTACATAAACAACAGATTCTAGACAAAGGAGAGAACTTCCAGCTTACAGGTGATTATATGGGTTGGTATGAGCCTGGAAATCAGGGAGGGCTTCATTGAGAAGTCTCTAGCTGAGCCTTGAAGAGGAGATAGGATCTAGGGATACAGAAATAGGAAAGGGGTATTTTCAGGCAGAATGAGCAATATTACAAAGGCCCTAAGGGCACATGGCCTATGTGGGATGCGGGTTAATATGCAGGGAATAACTAATGGTTCTATGTGAAACATGAATGTAGGAAGAGGAAATAAGACTAGAAGGTAGGTTGGATCCTCTAGTCAGGAGCCTGAAATGCCCTGTAAGGTAGTTTGACTTTTGTTCCTGGGACAGTGGAACACCAGCATAGTTGTCCAGAAGAGGCTTTAGAGAGGTTAATTCTCTGGACAGAGAGCAGAAAATATAGACCCTAATGGAAGAGAAGTAGAGCGTTCATTCATGGAAGGAGTGACTGCTGAAAGACTTTGTCCTTTTTCTTGAACTTCCACACACCAGGTCACCCCAGGAAGCTCTTAACCACATCCATTCTCCCATTGCCTTCCTTCCCTAGACCTTAAAAACCAAGCATAGGCTCAGTTAAAAATTTAAATCAACCAGAGAGTCAGTTTAGCTACTACTGCAAAAACTTAAGGCACATCATTGAAAGAGCAGTAAGTACAGTGAGAAATCTAGTCATAGTAATAGACATCATGATATCACAGCCCAAACTGCTGAAAGCCTCCTGGTGCCACAGCTGTGGGGTGGCTTCTCTTCTCTTCTCTTCTCTTCTCTTCTCTTCTCTTCTCTTCTCTTCTCTTCTCTTGGAATAAGATTTTTAAATTTGCCTGTTGTCTTCTCTACTTAGTAGTCACTGCTCTAACCTTTTTGGTAACCACCTATCTCTCTTAGACCAGAGTGAACCATCTGTCTTTTTGAGATGGTTTGTTTCCCTATTTCATCTTTACAGAAGCTTAGAATTTGAAGCTTTTACTTGGCCATGTGGTCCAGATGCAAGTAAGCAAGACTCATCAGACACTTGTACTAAAATATGAAGCTCTCTCAATCTAGTTTCAGTTGCTGAAAGTACTAGCAGAATTTCCAGAGGAGAGAAACAGGATAAAGGATAGAGAGGCTGCGATGTGCCAAGCCCTAGCCCAGAATGTTGTCAGAAAGACTTTCATGAGTGAAGACTTGCTGCACAGCAACAGATTCCTACACAATGTCTGTGTTCACAGAGTAGTTTGTTGGCTTTAGAAAACCTGTTTGGGCTTGAGATAATAGTCACTTACCCATATATTCCTTGTGTGGGTACTACTGCCAAGGAGTAGTATTTGGTGCATCTATTCATACAGAGGAGATAGAAATGCCTTATAATCCATTTTTGTTTCAGTTCTCTGTTTTGAAAATACTGTGGTTTTGTGGAGAATATTCAGATGATTATGTTTTGGGCCTTACTGGCAGTAACTCATGAGACCCAGGCTTTTAGGAAGAAGGATTTTGTAAATGAAACATTTCTATAATGCCAGTATGCATTTGGGACCATACAGAATCTAATCTCTGAGCCTCAGATTTCTCATCTGTAACATGAGCAGGATCATGTTAATACCACATTGAGAAAATAATAATCATGTGTGTTAACATGCTTTTAAAAAGATTCTGGTACCTGTTATAAGTGATAGTTTGTTATTCTTGCTATAATTTCTTGGGAATATGTCCATTTTAACTTATCTGATTAGAAATGGTGATAATTGGGTTAAGAAGTCTACAGCTATCTTTCTGTGTTTTGAATTTTGGTTTTTAGACATGTGGAAAATGATGCTACGTAATTAAATTCTTCAAACATTGTCTCATTTCTTAGTTAAGGTACTGTGGGACACACAGGTATGAGTAAATAAAGTCCTTGTACTCCTGAGCTTTACAGCAGAGTGAGGAGATGATAGATAGATAGATAGATAGATAGATAGATACATACATACATACATACATACATACATACATACAAACATACATAGATACACAGATACATAGATATAGATAGATGGATGGGTGATAGATGATAGATAGATAGATAAATAGATAGATAGATAGATAGATAGATAGATAGATAGATAGATAGATAGAATGGATGCAGAGATAGAGACAGAGACAGAGGGATGGATGAATAGAAGAGAGAGACAGATGAGATAGAGGTGTAGAGAGATAGGGAAGGAGATTGAGATTAATAGAGAAATAGAGATGGATAAAGATGGAATGCCTTTCCTTAAATTGATTTTGCTCATGAGTGGTCTTTACAAATAGGGTTTTGTTCCCTACTAATTCTGATGACAATGGCCACATCTGTCTGTGAGACTGGAAAGTGAGCAGATCACCAAGAAGAATGGGTTTATCAGCAGCCATGCTTGACTAAGTAATTGCTGAGTAATTTTCCTCATGGAGTTTTGGCAAGAGTTGTAAAAACTTTACTAAAAGCAGATAGAAGATGCTTCCCTAAATGTTGATAAAGGGAACTTTTCCATTTTTTGTCCTGGTTAGTGAGGGCCTCGTTATGCAATCTTGGAACTATAAATGAAAATTATCTAAAAGACCAGAGGACAGAGTCTAATGTTTTTACTTTATGAGTTTTTCCTGGGACACTTTTAAACAGTAACAACAACAGCAATAATAAAGAAGTTAATTCTTATTTTTTAGGCAGTGGCAACATTTGGAGATACATACTTCAAGCTACTCTTTGAAAACACAGACCTGGCTTTATGACCCTAAAAATGTCTTATTTCTTTAATAGACTATATATACATTAAAAGAAATTCTAAAAGAATTAAAACTGGTTGAGACACCAAGGATAAAATATTCTCCATTTGTTAAGACATCATAAGGTTGGGGGAGTTTTTTGTGTTTAGAGACAGGGTTTCACTCTATCACCCAGGCTAGAGGGTGGGAGCACAACCATAGCTCACTGCAGCTAAGGTTTCACTTTCTAGAAACAATTTACCAATCTGAGCTCCCACCAGCAAAGACGGAAAGTGTTTAAGAGTGTCACATTGTTTCCTTAGCAGCTTTGAGTATTTCTACTTTTACATATCTTGGCTGATGTTTTTATTTTACTTATTTATTTATTTTTTTGAGACAGAGTCTCACTCTGTCACCCAGTCTGGAGTGCAGTGGCATGACAGCATGACCATAGCTCACTGTAGCCTTGACCTCCTAGGCTCAAGAGAGCCTCTCGTCTCAGCCAATTTGCTTTTATTTTTTCTATAAATGTATCTCATTATGTGATAAGTCATTTTTATAGCAGAGAAAAAGTTAATACAAGAGAAGATTTAGATATCCTCTCTCCAGCAAGACCCAGAACTTTTATTAACTCCGCCTGGAGAATAGAAGGCTTATGAAGATGCTAAGTTATCCCAATAAGACATTGTGTGCTAAATGCGATTTTCGGTTCTGTAGATGAAGTTTCAGGGAATTACTCCGATTTGTATTTTTTTTTTTTTTTTGGACATTTTATCTTGGACTTGGGGAACTTTTGGTTGTTTTCTCTGACTGAAATAATATCTAATTTGGGAACTTGTGAGCCTCCAAAATAAAATCAAACACTTAAAGAAGTAAAAGTGAGAAAAGACCATAAAGAAAAATTTATGATAAATTTAACCATTGTTTCTTACAGGAACTTTTAAAATTGCAATGGTGAACAACAAAACATGGTGAATGAATGGATAACAAAACCATGGCCACTTGTAAACACTTAGGTGCGACCCCGACCTGAGCACTGAAATCATTACACAAACTATGATGGCCGAGAGGAGGCTTAGAGGTCATCCCGTCAAAGGTATGTAAGCTTTTTTTAGTTATGGAAACTTTCCTTCCAATGAAATATTGTGTGGAAGCCCAACATGTATATAAAATAGATAAAAATGGAGCTTCTCAAGTTGAAGTAGGGGTAGGGATCGTGGAGAACTCCCCCACCCTACAAGCCTATCCTCACTTCTGCAGACAATGCGACATCAAGACACACAGTTTGAAAAGCACTCATCAGAACCCATCTCCTCGTGTGGTTCATGTGGCATCATGACAGTAGAAGCCCAGAGAGGTGGAGTGATGTACCCAAGACCACACTGTAAGCAGGGAGTCAGGTCTGACTGCTGCCCATGCCTCCTTTTGGTTTCTTTCTCATGCTCCATTCTGTGCCTGTCTACTCAATATTTGAGGGTTTATTTAGATTTTCTTGTGGAAATATTTCATATGTCTCAAATAAATGTTAAGAAAGCATTTGAGTGCCTGAGTCATATTTTTGAAATGTATCATCCCTTGAAGGCTCACACAACCTCTCCCCCAGGTCTCCTTGAATTTGCAAAATTACCAGTTGCCATTTTAACAAACTTGCTGACATGGCTGTCTCCTAAATTGTGACAGCATAGGAATGGGAACTGACCTTTTGAGGTGAGGCATAGTAAAGGGTACCAAAAAATCCAGGTATAATCTCTAACCTCATCTAGACCAGAAAGAAGGAAAGCAGCAACATCAACTGCTTCTGCTTTCCTTTCTTCCAATGCCATGCCTCATGGCCTTCTTCAAATTGAGTTGCTAGTTCATGCTAAAATAACCTGCAAGCAGGTGAGAAGCTGGAGAGACCAACATTAAAGAGCCCAAATAATTGATGAACTAGACACTCAGACCAAGATGGTCAAGAATTTTTAATTGCTTTAGCAATTGGTTGGTCATCTGCTCTAAACTTTTCTCTACAAAATCCCTGTAAATGATCTTTCACATCAAAAAACCCAAGGAAGATTGGAAGGGGGAGGGAGATCATCATGTAATCATGTGATGGCCCCCACCAATTTAATCTGATTGACAGAAGCACAGCCTCTTCTCTGGGTGCGAGAGAGGCCTCCACTGTGTGTAAAACATTGGGTCACAATGCCCAGTTTGCAACATCATGACTTTGTCGGAATTCCCATCTATTGTTGCAGCCTGCACAGCAGGCCAGGAAAAACATGACAGGAGGCCTATATTAGACAGAGTTTCTCCAGAGGAACAGAACCAATAAGGTTATACTTAAAGAGATTTATGATAAAGAAACTGGTTCACATGATTATGGAGGCCGAGAAGGACCAAGATCTGCAGTCTGACGGTCCGATACTCAGGAGAGCCTATGGTGTAAATTACAGACCCAGTCAGAGTCTGAAGGGAGGGGAGAGAAGACTGTCCCAGCTAAGAGGTCAGCAGGCAGAGAGCAAATTCTCTCTTGCTCAGCCTTTTGTTCTATTCAGGTCTTCAACAGATTAGATGAGGCTCACCACCACTGGGGAGAACAATCTGCTTTACTCAGTTTATAGATTCAAATGTTCAGTTAATCCAGAAACCCCTCATGGACACATCAGAATAATGTATAGTCAAATACCTGGACATTCTGTGGCCCAGTCAAGTTGACAGATTAAATTAACCATCACAACATCTGGGGAAGGAAGAAGAGCTGCAGCAAGGCTGAGCCTAAAAACTTGTCACTCCAGACACAGACTGGGGTATCTTCCCTGGTGTCCACCTGGCAGATTCCACCTTACCCAGCCCATTATGCAATCTGTCATGTCTGTGGATGCAGCCACCCCGTCAACCCCTAGACTTGAATTTTGTGTTCTTCTTAAATGAAGCCATTGCATTCAGTATTGATGGAACATATCTCAAAATAATAAGAGCTATTTTTTATGACAACCACAGCAATTCATATGAATGGGCAAAAACTGGAAAATTCCTTTGGAAAAACTGGCTCAAGACAGGATGCTCTTCACCACTCCTATTCACATATCTTGGAAGTTTGGCTAGCAATCAGGCAAGAGAAAAAATAAAGGATATTCAGTAGGAAAAGGAAGAAGTGCGGAGAATGTGCCGGCTGTGCAGAGTAGGCGCAGGATTGTATATTTAGAAAACCCACTGTCTCGCCCAAAAATCTCCTTAGCTGATAGCAACTTCAGCAAAGTCTCAGGATACAAAATTTAATGTGCAAAAATCACAGCATTCTTATACACAGTAACAGACAAGAGAAAAGCAAATCATGAATGAACTTCCAATCACAATTGCTCAAAGACGAATAAAATACTAGGAATCCAACTTACAAGGGATGTAAAGACCTCTTCAAGGAGAACTACAAACCCTCCAGTGAAATAAAGAGGACACTAACAAATGGAAGGACATACCATGCTCATGGATAGAAGGAATAATATCATGAAAATGGCCATATTGCCCAAGCGTAATTAATAGATTCAATGCCATCCCATCAAGCTACCAATGAGTTTCTTACAAGAATTGGAAAAACATGCTTTAAAGTGCATATGGAACCCAAAAGGAGCCTGCATTGACCAAGGACAATCCTAAGCAAAGAACAAGGCTGGAGCATCACGCTACCTGACTTCAAACGATAGCGGTGCCAAAGACGAGGTAACCAAACAGCATGTACGGGGGTACAAAACAGAGTATAGCAATGGAATAGAACAGAGTCCTCAGAAATAATAACACATCTACAGCCATCTGATCTTGACAAACCTGAGAAAACAAGAAATGGGGAAAGGACTTCCCTATTAATCAATGGTGCTGGAAAATGGCTGTAGCCATGAAGTAGAAAGCTGAAACTGGATCCTTTCCCTTACTCCTTATTGAAATTATTCAAGATGATTAGAACTTAAAATGTTAGACCTATACCATAAAACCCTAGAAGGAAAACCTATGTAATACATACAGGACATAGGCATGGGTTTCATGTTAAAACACCAAAAGCAATGGCACAAAAGCCAAAATGACAAATGGGACTAATTAAACTAAAGAGCTTCTCACAGGAAAGAAACTACCATCAGAGTGAACAAACAGGCAACTACAGAAGGAGAGAAAATTTGCAATCTACTCATCTGACAAAGGGCTAATATCAGGAACCTACAAGAACTCAAACAAATTTACAAGAAAAAAACAAACAACCCATTCAAAAAGTGGGCAAAAGATATGAACAGATATTTCGCAAAGAAGACATGCATGATAGTCGAACAGTACACATGAAAGATGACTCATCATCACTGGCCATCAGAGAAATGCAAATCAAAACCACAATGAGAACCATCTCACACCATTAGAATGGCAATCACTTAAAAAGTCAGGAAAAAACAGGGGCTTGAAGAGATGTGGAGAAATAGGCACTTTTAGCAGTGGTGGGATGGTAAACTAGTTCAAACATTATGAAAAACAGTATGGCATTCCTCAAGGATCTAGAGACTAGAAGTACCATAATGGACCAAGCCACCATTACTGGGGGGTATATACCCCAAAGGATTATATCATGCTGCTATAAAGGACACATGCACACGTATGTTTATGCGGCACTATTCACAATAACAAAGACTTGGAATCAACCCATGAATGTCCATCAGTGACAGACTGGATAAGAAAAATGTGAACATATACACCATGGAATACTATCAGCATAAAAAAGGCATGAGTTTGTGTCCTTTGTGGGGGCATGGATGCAGCTGGAAACCATCATTCAGGCAAACGTACACAAGAACAGGAAAAATACCGCAGATGTTCTCTACGCATAGGTGGGAAGCTGAACAATGAGATCACTTGGACTCAGGAAGGAGAGACATCACACACGGCCATCATGGGGAGGGGGAGGGGGGAGAATCATGGGAGTATACCTTAATTTAAATGACGACGGTTAATGGGTGCAGAGAGATGATTGGGGCACACACAACATGGCACAGGTATACTATGTACACAAACCTTGCATTATGCACATGTACCCTAGAACTTAAAGTATAATAATAATAAAAAAGGAAAAAGAAGAAAAAAAAAAGAAATATGGCTTTTGAACACTAACACCAGTTAAGGATGAAAGAAATGTTCTCAAGCATATGTATGTATACATATAGTTAATATCAAGTTTGGGGAAATTGGAAGAGGCAAATTATGAGACACTTATATCTCATAATAATTTAACAGGAGAAATGGCATGCAGT
This sequence comes from Rhinopithecus bieti, assembly GCF_001698545.2. NCBI lineage: Eukaryota > Metazoa > Chordata > Mammalia > Primates > Cercopithecidae > Rhinopithecus > Rhinopithecus bieti. Next base: position 8,153,567 of record NW_016807677.1, read on the forward strand.
TGACAGCTTCTTCATTTGGTTTTAATGGCATAGTAAGAGGACAACAGTGTCATACACTCATTTGCAAGCAAAGTCCCAGGGTGTGGAGAAGAATCAAAGACTGATCTTTCTTTAGAACAAGTTGATTATTTGATGTCAATGGAAATTCTAACCATTTTTCATAAGAAACTGCTTTAGAATATAGCCTGGAGGTGTCTATCCCCCTGCAATATTTACAAGCAAATACAAGGCAGAACTTTAATTATCATTTCTTAAAGGATTTTTGCTATCCTGGTTAGTAGAAGTTGGCTTCTTAAGCACATGATTTTGCAAAGGTCCGTAATTCATTTTCCAAACCAGCTTTAAGCATTCATAATTTTCCATCAACCTAGAATTCTTCCAGCCTAAGACAGACCTCAGCTCAACAGAAAATCAGTGAGGCTTAAATGAAAGCGAAATTAAAATAGTATATGTTGAGCGTGGTAGCTCACGCCTATAATCCCAGCAGGCCAAGGTGGTAGGATCACTTGAGGCCATGAGTTCAAGACCAGACTGGGTAACATAATGACACCCTGTCTCTACAAAAAGAAAAAAAGTTAGCCCGAAATGATGGTGTGAGCCTGTAGTCCCAGGTACCTGGGAGGGGAGGCAAGAGGATCTCTTGAGCCTGAGTTTGAGGTTGCAGTGAGCTGTGATCACACCACTGCACTCCAGCTTGGATAATACGGTGAGAAAATATATCCCTCTAATTCTGTATTACAACGTATATTTAGACAAGGATTCTCCTTACTTAGTAAACATTGGATTTGGGGCATAAATCATCCCTAAGCCAACTTGTCAAGAATCTGTGGCAGGCAAATTTACTTCAACACCAGCTTAAATTGATAATGTAAAACAGAAACTGTAACGTCAATAAAAAGTCTATTACAGGAAAACAGCAAAGTGTTTGGTTCTAAACCTGGATACAAGGGAAAATTAGAAAATGAAGTTGTCTGAAAGGATTATTCTGCATCCCTCCTCCTTCCCCAACCCAATTACTCACACAGGAATTGTGCTGGATTAAGTGTTATGGGCTCTTGGAAGAAAGGAGGTGCTGTCAGAATAGATGTTGTTCTTAACTTTGTCCGTGGCCCTTGTATATTAGACCACAGTTCATGATCCTGTTTTATAGCCGGCTGACTGCTCCCTCCTTCCAATCCCTACTCCCTTATTAAACTAAAGACTGCACGTTCTGGCATGTGTTAGCAACTCACCCATGTCGCTGTCATCCAGACAGTGCTGTTATGTGGTGGAAAGTGCTCAGGGCTGGGACTTTGGAGCAGCCTTGCTACTCTGGGGTGCTTGCAGCAGGCCCTGTACAAGTCCCACCTCAGCGCTGGTATCAGAGAGGCCAGCAAAAGGCAGCTGGTGGGAGAGAGTTACACAGCTCCACCCACAAATGCTACAAATGCTAAAATCTCTTCTCTTCCTCTTCCTCAACTCTTTTGATCCTCACTTTTTTCCAGCTCTCTTCTTCCAACTTACTTTCTCTCTTCTTACAACTTACTTTCCTCTATTTCATCACCTCAAATTCATTCGTTCCACAAATATTTATCAAGCACCTCCTATACAAGGCACCCAATCTTTGCCACACCTCAGACTGTCCTTCATCGTCATTTCTCTCTGAGGCTGCTCTAGACAATGTCATCTTTTGTTAAACCCATGGTCACCTTTCCAATGCCTTCTCTACAGCATCTGGGAGTGTTGACCTCTTCATCTGTCATAAAACATTCTCATGCACTGCCTTCCTTAATAACTCCCTTTCCAGGTTCCAATCCTTCCTCTGATGCTTTCTTCTTGGTCTTTTTCTTGTTCTGTGTCCTTTTTCTGTTCTTCAATGTTGGTATTTACCAGGGTTACATTCTTACCTCTCTTCTCCTTTAATCCTACATAATTCTCTGGATTCTCTCATTTCCTCTTAAGATTTCAGCTATCACTTATAATGCTGAAAACTCTGAGGGCTAAATTTTCAACCCATGTATCTCTTCCAAATTCCAGACACATTTAATCAACTATTTACATAATACAACCACCTGTTCCAGTTACTATAGCTGCATAACAAGTCATCCCAAAGCTTAGTGGCATAAAACACTGATCAGCAACCCAGACAGGGTACAGTGAGGACAGTTATTTCTGCTGTATGTCTGGGTCTTCAGCTGGAAAGACTTAAAGGCTAGAGTGATTGACAGCTGGAGATTAGAATCTGTAAATGTCTCCATGCACGTGTCTAGTGGTTGATGCTTGCTGTCAGCTGAGACTTCCATCTATGACTCTCAGCCAGAACACCTACAAATGACTTTTCCTCATGGCCCAAACTTCATAGCATAGAGGCCTCAGGGTCATTGCAGTTCTTATATGGAAGCTCAAGGCTCCAAAAGTGAGTATCCCGGCTAACAATGTAAAAGTTGCATCATGTGTTATGATCTAACCTCGAAAACCACTCAGTGCTACTTCCATTGCTTTATATTAAGCACAAGCGAGTCATAAGCTCACCCATACTGAAAGGCAGAAAAATCAGATTCTATCGGGTGATGGGGCAGTGGCAAGGTTGTGGAAGAGCATACAGGACAGGAGATACCGTTACAGTCATCTTTGGAAAGTACAGACTGTCACAACCACTCCTGTCCTTGCCACACTTCATGTATATGGATGTTTCATAGTGTCACATACATTCACTTTCCTTCATGCTTTTGCACATACTGTTCCCTCCAACCTTTTTTCTGCCTTCTAATGCAGAATCACCAGCTATTTATCTCTCAAGCCTCATCTCAGATGCCATTTCATTCAGATCCAAGATTGCCCTTAGGAGAGACATGGATGTCTACCATTTCATTTGCTTTTCTCTCCATTGGTCCTACTTGCTCACCAACAGCTGGACAGGGCCAGGGTGGACATCACATGCCCAAACTCTATGGCCTTTATCCTGAGTTCAAAGCCTGGGTCTGTCATTCACTGGTTGTGTGAACTTGAGCAATTTGCTTGCTTCCACAAATCATTAGTTTCTACACCTATAAAATATGGAGAGTATTATACTCATTTTATAGAATGAGCCTTATATAGGATGGTATGAAAACATTGGTCCATAGGTGCTTCAGTAAAATTTAGCTGTTGGCATGATCCTGAGAACAACTGTATGGATCAAAGATTAAGAACTGGTATCCTGTAATCCCAGCACTTTGGGAGGCCGAGGCGGGTGGATCACGAGGTCAGGAGATTGAGACCATCTTGGCTAACGTGGTGAAACTCCATCTCTACTAAAAATACAAAAAAATTAGCCAGGCGTGGTGGTGTGCACCTGTAGTCCCAGCTACTCCGGAGGCTGAGGCAGGAGAATGGCATGAATCTGGGAGGTGGAGCTTGCAGTGAGCAGAGATCAGCCACTGCACTCCAGCTTGGGCAACAGTGCAAGACTCCATCAAAAAAAAAAAAAAAAAAACTGGTACGATAATGCAAAAATGTACTCTCCAGTTCTAAGAAGCTACACTGCTCAAAAAATGCAAAGAAAAAAATCACCTTCTTGAACTATGTTCAATATGCAGTCCTCCATTGTCTATATTTCTATGGTTTCATGTTTTAATGATTATAATTAATGTACATGCAGTATTTAGATAGCCTGTATGGCCATTTGTATAGAATGTTCTATATTAAGCATAGCTAATTATTTCTCTCCAAATGTGTGCTTTTTCTCTAACTAATGTGAAAGAATCCTTCTGCTTTTAGAAAGACACTTTCCCAGTTGTCTTTTCTATGAAGGCCACCTTTCTTTCTTCTGCTTGAACCATTGATCCAAGCAGAGCAGCTAATTCAGCATAGTTCACTACCCAAATCTGACCTCTTTCTTTCTCTCCTTATTCTGTTAACCTCTGTGCTTGGTGCTCACCATGTGAATTAGTCCATTTTCACGCTGCTTATAAAGACATCCCCGAGACTGGGCAATTTACAAAAGAAAGAGGTTTCATTGGACTTACAGTTCCATGTGGCTGAAGAAGCCTCACAATCACAGTGGAAGGCAAGGAGGAACAAGTCATGTCTTACATGGACAGCAGCAGACAAAGAGACAATGAGGAAGATGCAAAAGCGGAAACCCCTGATAAAACCATCAGATCTCATGAGACTTACTCACTACCACAAGAAGAGAATGGGGAAAATTGCCCCCATGATTCAATTATCTCCCACTGGGTCCCTCCCACAACACATGGGAATTATGAGAGTATAATTCAAGATGAGATTTAGGTGGAGACACAGAGCCAAACTATATCACCATAGCTTTGGTCAGCCCTGGGGATTAAATGTAGAGTTCACCAAAATTACACTACAGTAAGGAACAGGCCCTGCTGAAATATTTGCAGTGAAAGAAACACATTTTTATGGTGATTTGAGGGTTTTATGTTGGGGGTTCTGGTTTTTTGTCTGTTTTGTGTCTGTTTTGTTTTGTTTTGTTTTGGCTTCTTCACATTGAATTTTTCTACCTTGCCAGGCAGTTACTTTTCCTGGCAAAAGTGTGATGGGGTTGTTTGTTTTATATATCACTATGCCAAGGAAAAGAAGCAGACTTCAGTGTTGTTTAAATATCACATGTAAGATGGGCCAAAATTCCAGCTCCATACCTGTTTGAGCAGAGTACAAAAAGAAATAGGAACAATTTAGAGGACATTATGGTGAGATAACTATTGGCTAAATATATGGAAGATCTTTCTAACACAGAGCCATTCAAAAAACGGAATGAGTCACTTGCTTTAGGAGGCAGTTAACTTTCCATGTGGAAAGGAAGACTCAAAAATCAGGGAATAGTTAGATAAAGACGCCTTATTCTTTCAAGAGTTCATAATAAAATGTTAAGACTCAAGAGTCCAAGAAAATCATTAACCATCATGATTGCTAAGCAGCACCTCCAAGCTGAATCATCTGGGATCTAGAGGAAAATCTTCTACAGTCCTAGAGGAGACATCTCTATGGATGAAAATTTTAATGTCCTTCATGTAAAGGTGAGTAATTCCAGTGTGACTGGGCCACAAACTTATCACTTTAAAAATGTTTTTGTTATATGATTGTAGTTTGCCCCTCCCCAAGACATGTATATGTATTTACCGTAACTAGACTGTAAGCTCCATGAAAGCAGGGACCTGGCCATCTTGTTCTCTAATTCTTCATTATTAACATCTGTTTGTTCACAAATGTTTGTTGAATGTGATCTTGACCTAGGCTACTGTCCTTGCTGGAGCACACAGGAAAGCAACTCAAAAGCCTATAACTCTCTCTACAGAAATTCCTCTGACTTTTATCAGCTTCAGTGTTTTCATTTGAAATCAGTTTTCTATATGTTCCTATTTATTTGACACAGGATAACTTTTTATTCAGTAACAAAGATGTCTACTTTAGCCCCTTCTATTCAATATAATACTGGAAGTCCTAGCTAGAGAAATTCGACAAGAAAAAGAAATAAAAGACAAGACATCCAAATTGGAAAGGAAGAAGTAAAATTATCTCTGTTTTCAGAAAACATGATCTTATATGTAGAAAGCCGAAAAGATTATACAGAAAACAATAAAAAATTCAGCAAAGTTATAAGATACAAAATCAACATGCAAAAATTAGTTACATTTCTATATACCAACAATGAACAATCTGACAAGAAAATAATTTCACTTATAATAGCATAAAAAAGAATCAAATACTTTTGAATAAAGTTAACCAAGGAGGCGAAAATTTATACATTAAAACTACAAAATGTTGCTGGAAAAATATTTAAAGACACAAATAATAGAAAATTTTATCCTAAAATCTATATGGAATCTCAAGGGACCCTGAATAGCCAAAACAATCTTAGAAAAGAAGAGCAAAGTTGGCTGTCTCACACTTCTCAATTTCAGTACTTATTACCAGGCTACAGTAATCAAAATAGTGTGGAACTGGCAGAAAGACAGACACATAGACAAATGGAATTAAGTAGAGACCAGAAACCCCCAAAGTCAACCTTTACACACACGCTCAAATGTCAAATGATTTTTGACAAGGATACCAACAAAAAAGGAAGTCTCTTCAACACATGGCTTTGTTAAAGCGTATTTCTACAGGTAAAAGAATACAGCAGGACCCTTACTTCACATCATATATAAAAATCAGCTCAACATGCATCAAAAACCTAAACTTGAGAGTTACAACTATAGAACTCCTAGAAGAAAAACAAGGAAAACTTCATGACATCAAATTTGACAATGAAATTTTTTGGCTAAGACACCAAAAACATAGGCAACAAAACTTAAAATAGGCAAATTGGACTTTATTAAATAAAAAACTTCTTTGTATCAAGGATAGCATCAACAGAGTGAAAAGGCAACATTTGGAATGGGAGAAAATATTTGCAAGTCATATCTGATAAGACGTTAATATGCAGAATATATAAAGAAATCCTATAACTCAAGAACAATAAAATAATCAGATCTTAAAATAGGCATAGAATTTGAACAGACACATCTCCAATATTTACACAAGCTGCTAACAAGTGTATGACGTGATACCCAATATCATTAATCATTAAGGGAATGCAATAAAAACTTCAGTGGGATACTACCTGATACTCATTAGTGTGACTACATTTACAAAACAGAAAATAATAAGTTTTGACAAGGATGTAGAAAAATTGGAACTCTTGTGCACATGGAAATATAAAATGATATAGCCACTGTGGAAAACAATATGGTGGTTCCTCAAAAAATTAAATACACGATTACCATATGATCCAGAAATCCCACTCCTGTGTATATGCCCAAAAGAATTGAAAGCATGGTCTTAAAGAGATATTTGTACACCCATCTTTATAGAAGCGTTATTCATAATAGCCAAGAAGTGGAAGCAACCCAAGTGTCCATCAATAGATGAATGGATAAACAGAACATGGTACATACATACTATGGAATATTATTCAGTCTTATAAAGGAAGGAAATTCTGACACATGCTACAACATGAATGATCCTTGAGGACATTATGCCAAGTGAAATAAACCAGACACAAAAGGAGAGATATTGTATAATTCTACTTACATGAGGAACTTAGAGTAGTCGAATTCATAGAGACAGAAAGTAGAATGGTGGTTGCCAGGAGCTGGGGGAAGGGGATAATGAGGAATTGTTTAATGGATATAAAGTTTCTGTTTTCAAGATGAAGAAGTTCTGGATATTGTTTACCTAACAATGTGAATATACTTAACACTACTGGACTGTACACTTAAAAAGGCCAGTATGGTGGTAATCTTAACACTTTGAGAGATCGAGATAGGAAGATTGCTTGAGGTCAGGAATTCAAGGTTGCAGTGACCTATGATCGCACCAATGAACCCCAGCCTGGGTGACAGAGTAAGACCCGGTCTCTTAAAAAAAAAAAAAAAAAAATTACCATGGTACATTTTAGATTATGTGTAATTTGCCATAATTAAAAATTAAAAATTTTTTACTTAAAAAATTTTATCAGCCTCTAAATTCATGAGTTAAATAAGAAAAATACACAAAACAAATAATTTAGAAGTTCTTTTAATTGAAGCTTACAAAAGACATTTCTTTTAAATGGCTTCTTGGCTGAGAAGCACTTCCGGGGGAGGCTTAGAATCATTTCCACTTACACTCTAAGATTACCAGCCCTCTGGCAGCTACAAAGGACTTCTGGACATCTCTGCAAGCAAATCTCTGCATTTGCAATGAATTAAGTACAGGAGAATACACATAGGCTTACAAGACAGAAATCAATATACAGCACTGTTCAACCAAAGTTAGTGTTGAACTGAAGAATAGCAGGTGACATGAGGAAACAAATACCAAAAATAAGGGAACAAGTGCAAAAGCTGAAAAAAAATTATAAAAATGTGACTATTTTCCAACATATAATCTAGAATAGATGGTATGGGCAGAGCACTGCTCTGGGGGTCAGAGGACTTGCATTTTAGTTCCAACTCTTGCCACAAAACAAATACCACATCGTGTCCTTTGTAAAGTGAGCTGAGTGGACCAAATCACTGAGAACCCTACCCATTCCTTCTCAACACGCAGGAAAACATTTTAAGCACCTATTTAAAGCAGAGATTCATCATCTTGTTTGTGTGTTACTGAAACCCTAAAAGAGGAAGCAAATACAATTCAGTATACTGAGCTCTGAAAAATTGCAAGAGAAATCTGACAAAAATCCATCCACTCTTGAACACCACCGTTGCTACAAACACAAATTCACTTTAAGCTCTGGGGTAGTAAACTGAACTTGCTGTCCAAAACATGATTATGCACATGTCCCGTTGCATATTCCTGTTGGGGGTAAGTGTCCCCACACTCTGGGACACACAGGCTTCTTCAAACTACAGAGTGAACACACATAGTGGTTAGTTCTCAGGGAAACAAGTTTTCACTTGGGTAATGTAATAGTCTGCTCAGGTGGTTTAAACAACATAAATGTATTCTCTCACAATTCTGGAGACTGGAAGTCTAGATCAAGACGTTGGTAGGTTTAGTTTCTCCTGCAGCCACAGTCCTTGGCTTGCAGACCATGGCTTTCTCACCATGTCCTAACATGGCCTTTCCTCTGTGCATGTATGCTATGGTTTAGCTGTGTCCTCACCCAAATCTCATCTTGAATTGTAGCTCCCATAATTCCCACATGTTGTGAGAGTGACCTGGTGAGAGATAATTGAACCATGGGAGCAGTTTCCCCACTACTGTTTTCATCATAGTGAATGGAAGTCTCATGAGATCTGATGGCGTTATAAGAGGAAACCCAGTTGCTTGGCTCTCATTCTGTCTTTGCCGGCCACCGTGTAAGACATCCCTTTGCTCTCCCTTGCTCTTCTGCCATGATTGTGAAGCCTCCCCAGCCACGTGGGAACTGTGAGTCCATTAAACTTCTTTTCAAAACTTCCCAGTATCTGGTATGTCTTCATCAGCAGCATGAAAACGGACTAATACTACGCACATCCTTAATATCTCTCCATGTACCCAAATTTCCTCTTCTTGTAAGGATACCAGTCATGTGGGATTAGGGTCCACCATAACTTAATCACTTTAATTTTAACTTAATCACTTCCTTAAAGACCCTCATCTCCAAAACAGTCTCATTCTGAGATACCAGGGTTTAAGCCTCCAATATACGAATTTTAAGGGGATGTAATTCAACCCACAGTAGGCAGTGTATCCCCAGAAGCCAGGGGAGAAACATAACCTTAAACACCTGTAGTATATTCTGCTTCCAACATTTGCTAAAGTGAATGTACTGACAAAACATGTATTTGTAGGCCTCATTTGCCTTCATTTGCAAAATTCTTGTAATCATAGTAGCTACTCAATAGTTTTGTTGAGAAGATTGAATTTGTTTGACAACAACTCAATACATTGAGTTATATAAACTACTATTATTATGAAGTGATGAGTGTAGTAGGAGATATAAATGAATGTAAGACATCTCAGCATACCGAGTCATGACATCATCCAAGCCAGTCCAAACAGAGCTCAGTGTCTCCTTCCCAACCTGGTCCTCTTCTCACCACCACATCTTCCCTACCACATGGAGGTCGAGGCTGCAGTGAGCTGAGATCACACCACTACACTTTGGCTTGGGTGTCAGAGTGAGACCAAAAATCAAAACAAACAATACTCCATGGGAAGGACTCAGGAAAAAAAAAAAAAAAAAAAAAATGTGTATTTTCTTTTGATAAAACTAATAATTAAACTTTATATCATGTTTTTTAGTTTTCAGTGCACTTTTCATATGTTTATCTTATTTAATGCTCACAAAAACTGTGTGAGGTAAGCAGTATTTTTATCCCTTTTTATAGACAGAGAAACTCAGAGTTAGCAGGTTGTGTAACTTGCCTCAAATGACAGGGCTAGCAAATAGGGCATCCTGACCCAAGGTTACTAATGGGAGTTAAGAACCATCAGGTCCTTGTCTTCAGTCTGAGTATATTGTTGCTGGATCAAATCAGCATTGCTTACCGAGTGCCTATTTGAGTTTACAGCAAATGTTCCAACTTTGTTCTGCTATCAGAAGGACATGAGTTTGAATACCAGCTCTGTTGCCTACTTATGTTGTTCCTTGGGCCAAGTTATTCTTTTCTTTGTTCTTGCAGCAACGTTGACCAAGTGCCTTCTATATGCCAGGTACTGTTCTAGGCTCTGGGAACATAGCAGTGAGCAAAATAGGCATGAACATATTCTCATGAGTTCACAACCTAGAGGCAAATAAAGATGCATTACCGAAATCGTTCCAGAGTCACAACTGCTATGCAGAAAATAACACAGGGGAAGGGATAGAGAAAGATTCTGGGAAAAAGAGAACTAATTTAAAATGGAATGTCAGGAAAGACCCCTTTTAAGAGATGAGATTTGGCCTGCAACCTGATAGATCTACAAATTAACCACCACTTCTCAATCAGAAATCACTAAATCCTTCAGCAGAAAAGTAACATTGATAAGAAGGATCTAGACATTCAAAGATCTGGGACCAAGAGAACAGAAAATCCAGAGACTCTAAAACAAGATTTCGTTGAGGTTTGAACAGAAAGAAGGCCCTTGAGACTGAAGCATAGTGAAGGAGGGGAAGATTGGTAGGAGAGAAGCAAGAGAAATAAGTTAGGCTGTATTGTACAGCATCTGAAGGCCAAGATAAGGAGGTTGAACTTTGTTCTAATTGCAACCAGAAACCACTAAATTTTTAAGCAGGAAAGTAACGTTATGTGATTTATGGTAACTGCTCATAAATCTAACCTCTCTAAGCTTCAGTTTTTTCATCTGCAAAATTCTTGTATTCATAGTAGCAATTCAATAGTTTTGTTGAGAAGATTGAATTTGTTTGACAACAACTCAATATGTTGAGTTGTGTTAACTATTATTATGAAGTGATGAGTGCTGTAGAAGATATAAATGAATGTAAGACATGTCCATGCACTCGACTGTTTTGCTATTCAACAGCACTAATTTAGTCTTTCTGCATTTTTGCTGCTTTTTAAAATGCAATGTAAATTTCCCATGCAAGAATACGTTCTAAATAATTTATGCAGATACTCTGCCCTCAGAGAGCTGGAGCATAATTTTCCACTGTTTAAGTGTGGACTGTGCCCAGTGACTTCCTTCCAAAGGGTACAATATGGTAAGGTGTAACCAAGCACCACCTGTACCCCAAAAACCTATAGAAAAGTAAAATTTAAAAAAATCCTTAACTGGAAAAAAAAGATAACTTTGCAGTGGAGAAACACTACCTGAGCCAGGTGACCAAGATTAACATCAACTGAGATAAGTCATATGGAGAGTATGTACCTTAGATATGATGTCATGAGAACAGCACTTTACATCTGAGATTTGCCTCCCCAAAACACAATATCCTGATCTAATCATGAGAAAAAGTATAGACAAATCCCAACTGAGGGACATTCTACAAAATATCTGACCACCACTCCTGAAACTGTCAAGGTCATCAAAAGCAGGGAAAGCCTTAGAGCCCATCACAGCCCAGAGATGCCTAAGGAGACATGGTGACTAAATGTAATATGGTATCCTGGATGGAATTGTGGAGCAATAAAAGGACATTAGGTAAAACTAAGGAAAGCAAAATAATGACTTTAATGATAATGTATCAGCATTCTTTCATTAATTATAACAAATGCACCATACTAAAGTAAGACTTGAAAAATAGGGGCAATTGAGTGTGAATATATGGAACTCTGCACTATCATCTCAATTTTTCTATAAATCTAAAAGTGTTCTGAATGAAATGTTTGCTTTAAAAAATGCAATGTTGCATCTTTATGCAAATTTTGGTTAATTAATCCAACACCCCTGGAAATTACAATTATGACATTTGAACATGATGTTATAAGTACAACAATTAGAATATACCATATAATATCCACAGCTTACATTAAAGTTATATATTGCATAAAGACACACTGCAAAATGCACTTGCAAAATCCGGAAGTGTATACTGCTTTGTGATTCAGCTTTATTCCAGGGAGAAATAAAGAACTTAAACTGTGTTAGTAGAGGTCATCATCTTTTTCTCTTCTCTCTACTTTTTCCCCCTTTCCGGTAGTTTCTAAAAGGCCTCTCTGGTTTAGTCCTGCAATCCCCATCCATGGTTGTGGCAGAAACTGTGAGCCATTCACCAAACCATTTCCTCTTCCTCCTGGGCTCACAGCTGATTATCTTTCCCAACCATCTTCGGCCATTTAGCAGTGGCCTAAAGACTGAAGGTGAACAGGGGTGATTTGTGCCACTTCCTGGCCAGCCTAGCCCATAAAATCCTCTTATATAAGATCTTCCATGTTCTTTCTCCTTAAATTGGCCAGACATCCATGCCCAAGGCCACCTCGAGAGCCACGTACCAAAGATGGCAGAACCTCCATTAATCTGAGTCCCCAACTAATTTGCAGAGTCCTCCAGATCTACCTGGAACTACCACGAACTTGTTTTTCTGTCACAACAGTAGTTTCCTCTAACTAATGCAATGGTACAATCCATTGCTGTTGGTCTTGTTATGTTAAAAATCTCCTCACAGATGTTTGTGACCTAATTTCTGAAAACATTTGGCCCTTCACAGAAAACGTTTAATAGATACTCATGAGACTTTAAAGGATCTCCCTGGTTTCATAGCACATTCTTTGGTTTCCAGCTGCATCTGTCCTCCAGCTTCTCCTTCAGAGAGGAGCATAAAAATCTCTGTGCTGGATTACTATCTAGTTCTGTGATGGGTATCTGGAAAGTAAATACAGGACCTCTATTTAGGGAGCTTTGTCCATAGACGTATCTCCTCCTTGAATTCAATTTTAGATTCTGCCTGTTCTGTGCTTCCAGTGCTCTGTGCTCCCCTCGGCAAAGTACTCATCACACCATATTTTTGTTATATGTCTGCGTCCTCTGTGTAGGCTCCTGCAGGTACTTGATGTCTTGTTCAGCTTCATGTCCCCAACAACTAGCCTCTGCCTGGCCCCCAGGAGGTGCTCAGGGACTTGAATTAATTTGGGAGGTAGTGTTGTTTTCTAAATTTAATACTTTGACACAGATATTAGACTCTTCTATAATAATAATCATTAAACACCTTTCAACAACTACAAGCAATATCTTAAACTCCCTTCAGGAATGTTCCCAGGGCAACAGCTCTGTCACCAGCACAGCCACCCAAGCATTGCAACAGTGCTGTGATGTCTACATCATGCACACAGTACTTCCGTATAAATTGTGAGCTCTAACTAGAGGCAGGGACAGTGGTGGCTCACCACCACATGGAGCCTGATCAACACCCTTGCGATTCCTGGCCTCCTCTCAGTGCCAACAGGAATCCAGGTGGTGCCCACCATCTTTCCATGATATAGGGCTAGGTTTTCAACATGCTGCAGGATCAACTGAAACCAAGTATTGGCCCTGTTCAAGTTTGTAAAGATGTTCTGATTTTCCAACATTGTTGTTTGATTTTTCGCAAGGCAGGAAAATCACTATGATTCTGTTTTCCATGATCGCTAGCTTGTTTCTTTCTGATATGAAAATTTCGGAAAGAAGTAGTTGGGACCCGGAGAAGCAGTGGTTTAGTGGATAAGGGCAAAAGCTTGGGAGGGTGACAGATCCAAATTTGAATTCAGATGCAGTATTTACCAGCTTTGTGAATCTGGGCACATTGCTTAAACTCTCTAAGCTCAGTTTCCTCATCTCTAAAGTGGGAGCAGAAACAGTACTCATTCACTACAATGGACTGCTAATAAGGGAGATAATGTACATGTTTAGCATGGTGCTTGCTATGTAGTAAATAATCAATGTGGGCTTACTATGCTTGTTATATGAGTATCTTTTTCCTTAATTTTATAGTTGAGTGAACTGTGGCCTGGAGAGATTAAGTGATTCACACAGCTAATCAGGGGCAGAGCAACTGTAATAAACTGGGTTATTCTGAGCCTCGCTGTGGGGTTCTGCCCATTACAAAATACAGTTTATTCCCACACTTCAGGTTCTGAAGATCAATGCACTGTTTCCCTGATTGGGAATATTGTGCCATTTGCTTTTTCAAGACTTTCAGTCAGATTGTGAAGAGAGACAATTGCCTTGCCTTTAAGGCACTCATAATCTAAGCACAATCTAAGACTCATGTGTAGGTGGAAACAGAAGACACACAGATTGCATACTAAATTGGACAAACAGATGTTCTAATATGACATCCAAAAAAATGTCCACAGGAAGAAACTTGAAGTAATTTGGCACCTTTCTGAGAGGTTCTGGCAGATGTAGAAGGTGGACACTCAAGATACACAGATAAAATCGAGGGAACAGGGATTACGGATGTTTCTACTCTCAGGGAACATTGTGTAGGAAAGCCTTCAGGAGGACAATAACCATTAGTGGAGAGGAAATTCTAAGAAGTTAGCTACTCACAAACCACAGAAGTCCCCAACCGAACTTACACTCAATGCGTCCTTATCTAAGCCCATTCTAGGCACTTCCTCACCATGCCTCATGAACATCATTGATGGCATTTCCAATCTCCTGTCACCCATTCTCAACTCCTCCTTCTCCCTCACATCCAGCCATCAGCAAATTATGTTGCTCCAATCTGAAAATTGAACCCACCTGCTATCCCCACTACCACTGCCCTGTCAGAGCACAGGTTCACTTGCGGGAGGCGCTGCTGCAGCCCCTGACTAGCTAGCAGTCTTTTGAACTTGAACCCTACAGCTGTTTTCTGCCTCACACCCTCTCTTCTAGAAATTATCAGAGCATGATAGCTGTTAGAGAAGACTATTTGTTCTTCAGGATAGCCTCAATTTGCTCATATATTTGCTTTAGTGCTTGTGTTTTAAATGGAAAAATAGACATAAATAAGGCAATTAGCCCTGTAGAGTGTGAAATCGTTAGCTACGAAATCAGTGAGAGGACCGTGTTAGTTTTATTTTGTTTTTAAGTAATAAACATCTATATCTGATCATAGAAGATGATTTTTTTAAACTGCAGGGCTGTTTTGTTAAGAACTCTTTAGGTCCCTCTAGGCTTAAATTATGATACAATAATGAAGACATTTAAAGACTTTTATATGGAATGAGAAGGAGTTAATGGAAAAAAGACTGCAAGAAAGATGAAACACTTAAATCTTCTATCAAGTGTTCACTTGGTGTCTGCTGTATATTGAACTCTGCTGGGTACTATAATTGTGGCAGAAGAATTTTAAGACCTGGTTCCTGCTCTGGAAGACCACATAATCTGCTGCTGATAAAACAAATACACATGATACGACTGGAGAATGATACAAGTCACCATTGTATAGTATTAAGAAGAGGAAAAATAAATAATCTCAGAACAGGACATGAGACTAAGCCATGATTAACTTGCTCTAGTTTCACAACACTATGCCTTTCCAGAATCTTAATATTTGGTTCAGTTGCTTTGAAAATATTTGGTCAAATTTCAAGGTTCTTTTGAATAAACATTTTTGAAAATTATTTCAAATTATCCCAAAAATATGCAGCACAATTTGATTAGAATTTATACTGTACTGTTTTCAAACAATTTGTTTTATTGGAGTTAGAGGAAGAAACATACATCTTCGAGTCATAAATGTTGGCTTTTCAGCAACTAATGGATCATTTGTGAATTGAATTATTTTTTAAAATCAAGTTTTATCTGTTTCTATCATTTTCTTATTGTTAAAGAAACCTTCATTATGAGAAAAGACAGAAAATGCAGACAAAACAAATATAAAATATTTAGAATCATCTTTTCATTTATATTTATATACATTTCTAGCAAGAATAGGGTAATATTTCACATCATTTTGTAACCTACTGTTTTCACTTAATATATTATGAATAGTTTTCCATATCAACAAATATATTTCTGTGACATTTTAATGACTACATAATATTCCATATGATCAAATCCAGTGGTTTTTATATATTTTGGTTTCAAGACTCCTGTACACTCTAAAATTATTGGATACTCCAAAGAGTTTTGTTTATGTGCATTATATCTGTCAATATTTATCATATTACAAATTAAAACTAAGAAACTATAAAATATTTTATCCATTCATTTCAACAGAATAATCAATTATATATAAATAACTTTTTATGAAAAATAATATTTTCTAAAATAAAAAATTTTAGTGTGAAGAATGGCATTGTTTTATATTTTTGGAGTGTTCTAAAACCTGGCTTAAACGAAGGCAGGTGACTTGGGCGTGGTGGCTCGCTCCTTTAATCCCAGCACTTTGGGAGGCCAAGGCGGGCAGATCACGAGGTCAGGAAATTGAGGCCATCCTGGCCAATATGTGTCTACTAAAAATACAAAAATTAGCTGGGCATGGTGATGTGTGCCTGTAGGGTCCCAGCTACTTGGGAGGCTGAGGCAGGAGAATTGCTTGAACCCAGTAGGCGGAGGTTGCAGTGAGCCAAGATCGTGCCACTGCACTACAGCCTGGCGACAGAGCAAGACTCTGTCTCAAAAATAAACAAATAAATAAATAAATAAATAAATAAAGGCAGCTGAATATCCCCTTTTCATTCAATCTATTATGATATCACATATCTTGTAGCTTCTGGAAAACTCCACTGTCTACTTACGAAACAATGAGAATAAAAAAGACAAATGATGTTGTGATACTATTAAGAAAAAGTTGATCTTCCAGATCTCCTGAAAGTGTCTCAGGGACCCTGTACATGAGTCCCTGGAACTCCCAGGGAGCTAGCTCTGTGCCACATTTCGAGAAATGCTGATCTAACCAATGCTTGATTTGTAAACATCTGTATTGCATATAAACTGCATCTTGTTCATAGAAATACTTTCAAGATGCTTGAGTACATTACTAATAAGCTAAGTGAAAGACTAGAATGTCATTCATTGGAATGCAGCATAAATTTTCAATAATAAAAATAATAGCCACTTATGAACTGCTTTGTATATGGTAGACACTTTGTTAAGGACTTAAGAGGCATTTTCTTAAGACATTCTCACAACACTGAGAGGTAGATAATTCCGTTTTTAATTATACAAAGGACGCAGAAAAGTTCAGCAATTGCTGGTGTTTCAACTGAGGTCGTCCTCACTAGAAAGCCCATGCTATCAATCAAAACAGTATATACTGCCTCCCATGAGGCACAGCAGTTAGAACAGGAGCTGAGTACAGGTAAGAAGTAGAGCTGGGTGGTATATCATATCGTGATTTGTTATATATTAACTTATCAATATCTAGATAATTTCACAGAGCTTATCTACATAATTGTGAGAATTTGATTTTTCAAGCAATTTTCATTTTATGTACTAGATACTTAGGTCACTGTAGATGTAGCAATATTAGATTCAAATCAAGACATTTACATAAAATCATCTACATGATGCATGTAATTTTTGTATAGATGTTTTGTGCTGTATCTTCCTTGTTTTTACTTTAACCTTCCATTATTTTTATGTAGGTGCCTTTTCACACCAATGAGTAAGTCTGTTGATCTGATAGCAATAAAATATAATAGCTTCCCTTATTGAGAAGTTCCTAAATACTGACTCTGTGCTAACTGCTTTCTATGCATCATCTCTTCTTAATCCTTAAAACAACTCTATGGGGGTAGGTATTAATTACCACCACTTTACACATGAAGAAACTGATGCTTAAAGAGGAAAGAGGCAAAGCAGAGGAAAATAGGACTGAACCAAATGCTATGTCTTTAACCACTTTCTACCACCTTCATGGCGATCATACGTTCTCCATCTTTTTATGCGCTATAGCACACAGTAAATGCTAAAGGACTGCAAAGTAAGGATGTGAAATCTTACAACCAGCATCCCTACATACTGTGGTCTTTCAGCTGGAGGTTTGTGAGCCACTTCACACAGAGGATAGCAACTCAGTACTCAGATCCTATTTGACTCAGCCCAGTCCAAGATCTGGCCAGTATCTCTGCTCTGATCCACAATGACGGCAAGTCATAAAGCACAGCATACATTGCGATTACTTCTTTCTTTTAAAACAGCATCAGTCATTTCAGAAAGCTTGGATTATACAGTATGTTGGAAATTCACAACATTTATTTCTGGACTTGACACTGACCATTGGCTCGGATATCTGTGTCAGTTTCTGGCATTAGGCAAAAGAAGAAAAATAATTTTCTGTGAAAGCATTTGAGGGGGTATGATTATCACAACCCTATGACAATTATAGAACATAAGGATGATGCTCCTTAAAGGAGGTTGAAATTATAAAATGCACTGAGTCTTCTAAAATGGCCTGAAAGGCTTTGGAAGAAAGGTTTCATGTAAAATGAAATAATATTATATATAAAGCCAGAAGAATATAGTATATAATATGCATGTATAGATAATTATTCCTATTAACAAATGAATGCAATATAGTTTACTGAGAATACATTCATAGTAATAGAATAAGGTATATGCCTGTAGACCAGATGTCATCTTGAATCCCCTGAGAGATCTGGACTAACGTAACCTCAACTCCAAACCCACAGACAACTATTGAGTGCTAATTGTGTGTCGGGCTGTAGCAGAGACTTCTGGTTGCCTAAACAATAGCCATTCTCCTTTTCAGTGTTAGAACCCCAGTATCGCTTAGGATGCCAAAATGCCCAGTAAAGATATTTGCCCTCTCAGATTCCCTTACAATCAGGGGATGCCATGTCAAAAAGCTCTGGCCTCTGACACATAAGCAGAAGTCTGATAGAGATTTCCTGGTAAATTTTTGCTTTTCCTGACAAAGGCACTACCTTCTTCCTTCCTCTTTATTCTTCCTGCACTGGACAGGAGGCTGGAGGCGGAGTGGACACCTTGTGACCATGACTGAACATGTGTGAAAAAAGCCAAGAGCAGAAAGTTAGCAGGAGCTCAGGACCCTGGCCCCATCTGAGAGCCAAAGCACCAGTCCTGTATATTCCTCAGGACTTCCTGACATCCCAGGAAAACAAATTCCAACTTGGTTAAGCCACAAGAGTTGAAGTTCCGTGACTTGTGTCCAAGCACCTTCTGGCTCAGCCACAGGCACAGTGCATGGCCTTTAGACACATTGTTTCTTTAAATCCTCAAAACAACTCTATGACATAGGCACTGTTAGGTCCCATTTTATAGATGTTAACACTGAGACTTACCTAAGAAACTATCTCCCAAATGTGAAATGGGGGCTGAAAATGAGAAAACAGAAAATCTAGATTTATGGGCAATGGCATATAATGCCCAGATATCTCATGAGTCATAATTAAGTAGCAAAAATAAATAATTCACAAGGAAAATGAACAATAATGGTCTTCTCACTTGTCTGGCAAACTCCTGCTCCTCATTAAGCCCCAGCTGAAATGCCAACTCCCTATTAAAATCTTCGCGGACTCCCCCAGATAGATCAACTTTGCAGTCCTCTCTCCTCACATAGCCCCCTCTAGTAGCATTTATTGTGCTTTATTATAATTGATGTGTTTATGTGTCTGAACCACCAGACTGTGAGCAATTTGAGGATAAGAATCAGGTCTTATTTATTCAGATCTTTCTAGGGGTAAGCGCAATACCCAGCATAATGGATGCAGTGCGTGGTTTCAATTGGCAAAGCCCTCATTAGTAACATTAAAAAAAAACTGTTTTCTGGTTTTCAGATGGCTATCCACAGCAAATGATGGGATGCTACATATCAGCTCTAATAACTGAAGACAAATTACACATATAGAAAATTAATGATTAGGAGAAACCAAAAGGGAAATAAATTACAGAAAACTGAAAAATGTAATAATGCAAATCAGGGGTTTCCCTGAATTTATGTGTAAAAGCAATGTCTACAGAATTTGCAGCAAAATGAAGCCCATCTTCTTTGGTTTTGGTTTGACTGTTAAAGATCTGAGACTTTTTTTTTCTTTTTTGCAATTGTCTTCAATAAGACTGGAGTCATGAATACCTTTTTGCTTTTGCTTTTGCTTTTCTTTGGCAAAGTCTACAAAAATGAGTATTTGAAAACTTTAGGACATGTTTCAAGAGATAGGCTAGTGACCATGTAACTTGCAGGAAAACACATGTTGTCATTATTCGCCTGAGAAATGCAAGGGTACAAGTGATGCGATTCCATTTGGTTGGTGCTACTATTGAACACAAGGGAAGTGGGGCCCTGCCCTCAGCTCCACAAGTTAAAGGCCACACTCCAGTCTCCTTCATCCATTTCTCCCTACTAGACAAAAAGGACATGTCCACCCAGAGCCTGCATCCCCCCTTCTGGGATCTTGGCTCACTGCAACCTCCGCCTCTGGGCTTCAAACGATTCTCCTGCCTCAGCCTCCGAAGTAGCTGGTATTACAGGCACCTGCCACCACACCCGGCTAATTTTTATATTTTGGTAGAGATGAGTTTTCACCATGTTGGCCAGGCTGGTCTCAAACTCCTGACCTTAAACGATCCGCCCACCTCGGCCTCACAAAGTGCTGGGATTACAGGCATGAGCCACCTTGCCTAGCAATCCTACTTCTAAGGCTAATTGCAGCCTCTCTGTTGGGTCAAGGGCAGACTGGTCTAGTCCCAGAGGATGGCCAAGAAGTAGTAGAGGGTGGTGGGGAGTGGACAAAGCTCAAACACACAGGCAGGGATGGCCCCACACAAGCTCCCAAGGTTCCTCACTGTGTAGCAGGAAGCGGGCCACCGGCCAGTGCTGTCCCTCCAAACTGCCATGTCTTGGTGCACTTCTCCAAGCCAAATGACAATCACAAACTCCCACCTGGCCTTCCAAGTCCTTAGTGGGTATTTTTATCAAAGTAAGAGGATAGAACATTTTTCACTTGTTTGTAATCCTGATTTATACACTAAAAATTAAAACATGCCTTGTAACTAGACTTCCACTTACGCTGTTGCCCTGGGCACCCTTAATGTGAGGAGGCAGTAGTAACGATAGTCAGTGTATAAAACTGAGAAAGAAAAAGATAAAACTGGCCGGGTGCAGTGGCTCACTCCTGTAATCCCAGCACTTTGGGAGGCTGAGGCGGATGGATCATGAGGTCAAGAGATCGAGATCATCCTGGCCAACATGGTGAAACCCTGTCTCTACTAAAAATACAAAAATTAGCCAGGCATGGTGGCACCTGCCTGTAGTCCCAGCCACTCGGGAGGCTGAGGCAGGAGAATTGCTTGAACCCAAGAGGCAAGGGTTGCAGTGAGCCGAGATTGTGCCATTGCACTCGAGCCTGGGCGACAGAGCAAGACTCCGTCTCAAAAAAGAAAAAAGAAAGAAAGAAAAAGATAAAACCTAAAAGACTAATAGATTAAAAGGCTTCCCTCTCCAAATTCACAGTAAATGTGAACTCTGAGATGAGAAAACTTCAGACCCTAAGAGCACATGATACAAAATAGATGCTGATTAAACATTTGTGGAATGAATTATTGAGGAACAGGCACGTATTGCATGTTCGGCTCAATGACAGCACTGTCTATATGATGTAATTAGGGGTATGCAGGGTAGCCGAGCATGACCAGGACCACCCGCCACCCCACTTGGACCTTGACACCTCACAGAGTCCTACAAGGTCCTCAGGTGACCTTGGCATTTCCTCTCCCAGCCACTCCAGTGCCTCTGGATCCCTCCATGCCGTTCATGGGATCAGCACTTTTTTGAGTTCTCATCCTTTTGGTTTTCAGACAGATTTTCATCCTTCTTGACATCTCAGCAATTTCTTCTACCTCTCCCCTTGTTCTGTCCCACCCTCAGCCAATCAGCAGCCAACACCAGACCTCCCAATCTCTGCCCAACCCCCATTCCCAAATTCCTGCAACAATCACCCTGTACTACTTCCCCCTGTAGGGGTGCCAGTGAATCTTTCTTTCCCATTATATGTGACAACAATATCTTAATTTTACTTTTCCACAGCACCTGGCACAGGGTTTCTCACCCAGTTGGCACTGAGGAACATTTGTGGAATATTCATTGAATGAATTTTGGATGCAGTAGAACCATTTTAAAACATTTTTATGTTCCTAAATCCCTACATGAATATTTTGCATTAAGAGCATAGGTTCTGGCGTCAGGCTGCCTGGATTCTAATCCCTGCTCTGCCACCTCCTACTTGTGTGATCTTATGCAAATCAACCTTGGTTTCCTCCTTTGTAAGATGGAAATGATGACAGCTCCTACCTCAGAGAGTTGCTGTAAAGATTCATGGAGTTAACACATGTAAAACTAAAAAGTGCTTAGAACAGTACTTGGCACATAAGCCTTTGATATTAGCTTTTGTTGTTGCTGCTGTTGTTGTTGTTGTTGTTTTTGAAACAGAGTCTCTGTCACCCAGGCTGGAGTGCAGTGGCACGATCTTGGCTCACTGCGACCTTCGCCTCTGGGTTCAAGCAGTTCTCCTGTCTCAGCCTCCCAAGTAGCTGGGACCACTGGCGTGTACCACCATGCTCAGCTAATTTTTGGTATTTTTAGTAGAGGCAGGGTTTCACCATGTTGGCCAGGCTGGTCTCGAACTGCTGACCTCAAGTGATCCACCCACCTCGGTCTCCGAAAGTGCTGGGATTACAGGCGTGAGCCACTGCACCCAGTCACATGTTAGTTTTTATTTAATCTTCTCAACAAGCTTACTTGGTAGGTACTATTGTTTCCATTTTCTTTCTTTTTTTCCCCCCCCCATTCTGTCTTTTATTTATTATCTATATTATACTTTATGTTCTCGGGTACATGTGCACAACATGCAGGTTTGTTACATATGTATACATGTGCCATGTTGGTGTGCTGTACCAATTAACTTGTCATTTACATTAGATATATCTCCTAATGCTATCCCTCCCTCTTCCCTTCAGCCCACAACAGGTCCCAGTGTGTGATATTACCCTTCCTGTTTCCATTTTCTAGGTGAAGAAACTTAAGGTGTTTGGAGGACTAAAGTAATGTGTCCAGCCTCACAGAGCCCGTGCTCCGCAACTGAAATTCCCACCAGGATCAACCCACTCAGGCCTAGGGCTACGGACTCCTCACTACATCACTGCACTGCACAAGGCAGTCACTAATAAATGCCCTGTGACTCAGCATGACAGAAACAGTGGAGCAGACACCAGATAGGTACAATCCCGTCAGCCAGAACTGCCCTGTGGTTTTACTCTCTGAGAATGGGGAAGCACAACGAGGGTAATTTCTCAAATCAGACAGCCCTATTGAATCTGGCCTGGGAATCAATGTGGACTGAGTATTTTTTTCCTATGAGACTTCAGACCTGCCCCACCACCTCTCTGGCACCAGGAACACACTGTGACTGGTGAGAGGGGATGTGGTTCATAACTGCCCCACTTAGGCCATATAAAGGGCCATATGGAAGCCACAGGGGAAAAAAATGAGGTTCTGCAATGCATCCCAAGATAGCTTAATATTTAATAGTTTTAGAAGCACAAGACTGGCTAAAACTCCAGTAGGCACCCAATAAATACCTGGGAGCTTGTCTCCTTGATAGAACTCTCCTGAACCTGACAACTGGCCAAATCATTGCCTTTAAGAGCCATCTCTGTCCCCCACTCCCACTATATTTGCCTGTGGGTTCAAGCAATCCTCTTGTCTCAGCCTCCAGAGTAGCAGAGACCACCAGCATGCACCACCATGCCCAGCTAATTTTTCGTATTTTTAGTAGAGACAGGGTAGTAAGCCCTTAATCAAAAGGCCTATGAAAGTAGAAGCAGCAATTTGTATTCTAATATGAGATTTTAAGTTCTCCAACTCTTAAGGATTTGACATGCTAAATTTCTTTGTGTTAAGAAATTGTTTTTAAGAACATGTGCCTGGCATATCCCATGTCAGGGGAACATACCAGAGGAACTATAGAAATAATTCCTGATGCCAGTAAAAGCAAAAACAAATAAGCAACAGAACAGATGCTGGAGTGTGCTCAAGTTATTCAGTAGCTTGATGAGGTACTTTTTTCTCATACTGGGTTTTTTTGATTGCTGTTTTGTTTTGTTTTGTTTTGTTTTGTTTTGTTTTGTTTTAAGGTAGTGTCTCGATACATTGGCCAGGTTGGTCTTGAACTCCTGGACCAAGCAGTCTCCCCACTTCAGCCTTCTGAATAGCTGAGACTACGGGCGCACACCACTCACCTGGTTCAGATTCGTTTTTAATGTTCTTTTCTTTTATTTTCTTTACTTTTCTTTTCTTTTTTTCTTTCTGAAACTGGGTCTTGCTCTGTCACTCAGGTGCAGTGACATGATCTTGGCTCACTGTAATGTCGGCATCCTGGGCTGCAGTGATCCCCCTACCTCAGCCTCCGAGATGTGTGCCACCATGCCCCGCTAATTTTTGTACTTTTTTGTAGAGACAGGGTCTTAACATGTTGCCCAGGCTGATCTCGAATTTCTGGGCTCAAGGGATCCTCCCACCTTAGCCTTCCAAAGTGCTGGGATTACAGGAGTGAGCCACCACGCCCAGCATGTCAGACACTTTAAGGTCATAATTTTTACTGTAATCCCTAATTAATAATTTCCTATTTCTCAAAGGCTTTCATTAATCATTGAATTATTTCATGTTTCAGATAGGTGTAAACCTATTATTTCATGTTTGGATATTTTGGTAAAACAAATTTAAGCAATTTCTTTAAATTCAGGTCTTTGGAATAGATTTTTTTTAAGCAGAGTAACCAAAAGCTAATTTAAGTTCATCTAAATTCAAATATTAGTATTAATCAAGAAATTTAGTTCCAATTTTCCAAAGTTGGAAAATCTACAAAAGAAAATAACCACAAAACTTTTTTCTCAGGGTTCAATGCTTAGGTAAATCATGCAAAATAACAACAACACATGCTAATATAAGAAATTCGCTTTTAAAATGTTTTGAAACTACAGGTCATAATCCACTGAGATCATAAAATCAATTCAGTAAGTCACAAACAGCATCCCTTTGGAAAATTAAAGACAACCTTAAAAGATAATTATCAGAATACATTGCAGCTGGTAGGTACATTTTTGCAAAATTTTTGTCTCAACTCTTTATGTGAATACACACACACGTTTATTAGTAATGGATTGTGATAGAATTTTTTTTTTAATGTGGGTTTCCCTAAAATATGTTTGAAAGCCTTGTTCTAGAAATGTCCTTCAGTTAACACATCTTCTGCCCATGAACCATGTACATGTACAGTTTAGTACATTCAGTCAACAAAAGTTTCTTGAATGCCTATGTGAGAATTAGCATTCTTGCTCATGACCCAGCACCCCAAACTATCTAAGATTCATTTATGTTAACCATACTCCAGTGCATTTTAGCGTGGATTAAAATGAAAAAGTATTTAGGCCAATCCAAAGGTAAGCAAAAAATTAAATTAACTAAAAAGCCCCATTGTTCAAGCATACTGATGGTTGTTTGTAATAACCCTTTGGAAACTTGAAACTGAAAACTACTTCCTTAGCATTTTTTTCCTCCATCCTGTACACACACTGATAAGTTACTGTGGGCAAGAAATGTTTGGGAGGATATGAGTTAGCACAGAATTTTTCATTCAAGGGAAAAAAGTGTTATATTTATTTTGAGAAGAAATGTCATGCAAAAATTACACAGATTCATAACTTTTAAGCCGTGTGTGCTTTCTAAAGTTTGACACTGTCTCTTTCAGCACAATTTCTCAATCTATTTCAATGCTATGAATTTTATCATTATTTAAAAATTAATTTTAGAATAAAATTCCATCTCAGTCACATAGATTCACAATTATAAACTTAACAAGATTATTTAGTTTGTAGCTTAGAGCATACCAGAATTTACTCATATTATATAATAAGATTCTGCATTTGTAGAGAAAGACTTTGCTGAAAACATTAGTGTAAATGCTAACAGTTAAGATGGTTGTTAAAATTTTTAAATCACTTTCATTTTGGGTATTTTAAGTAATTTTGGGGTGCCTTAAGTGCTTCAGTGAAATATCTCTCACAGAGTAATCCTTCAAAAAATGTTGATTAAATGACGTATTTGGAGAGTTAATAAATGAAGCAATCAAGCAGAAGCAATAAATCTATTGATAATTTTTGCCACAATATATTTATTGCCACAAAGCACTGGTTGCTGGTGAAATCTATTGAACACTTGCTATGTGCCAGGAACTAAGCTAGGCATTTCCATGTGTTCTCTCATTTTATCCTCACAAAAATGTGGAAGTGGATACTAGCATTATGGCCATTACACAGATGAAACCACTGAGACTTAAATAACTTTTTCAATGTCCTACAACTGGTAAGTGGAAGAATAGGATCTAGGATTTGAGAAGGAAAAAAAATTCAATATTGGGTCCAAATTCTAACAATCTTAAGTGAATTCTTTGGGCTGCTTTATTTTTATGAAAGAGCCTTCCGGCTGGGCAGTTACTTACACCTGTAACCCCAGCGCTTTGGGAGAGTGGGCAGGCAGATCGCTTGAGCTCAAGAGTTCAAGACCAGCGTGGGCAACATGGAAACCCCATGTCTACCAAAAAAGATTTTATAAATTAGCCAGCTATGGTGGTGCACCTGTAGTCCCAGCTACTTGGGAGCCTAAGGTGGCAGGATCGCTTGAGCCCGGGAGGTAGAGGCTGCAGTGAGCCAAGATCACACCATTGCACTCCAGCCTGGGCAACAGAGAGACACCCTGTCTCAAAATAAACAGAAAAAAGAGCCTTCCCACTTCAGCCCTAAGACCAGAATGATTTGCCCACTTTTTGGAGTCTTCGGCAAATGGAATACATATCTGAGAGACAGACTTAATGTCTAATCTGCAGGAACAATCTTTCATGGTAGAGGTGAGAGGAAGTGGGGCTGTACAGTTGTATCTTTGGAGGGCCTTTCAAGCTAAGACCTTGATCTGCTCAAAGCAATTTCTCTCCTTCATGCTCAATGAGCCCTGACACTTTGGTGTCCTGGATCTGTTACTCATATTTCTCTTATACTGGAAACCTGCAGACTCTTAGCTCTTCCCAGGGAGGCAGGGCCAGGTTGTTCGCCACAAAGCACTGGTTGCTGGTTGAATCAAGAGTAGGTGGACCGGAAACCAGTAGGTGGCTTTATTCAAAGGATCTCACCCAACAATGGCAGTAGAATGAGCTAAGCTAGCCAAGCTAAGTTCCTCTGGAATTTGGCTCAGGAAATATGGAGAAGGGAATGGAAAAGAATGTGGAGAGAGGCTGAGACAGTAAGAGAGAAACTATATGGGGCCAAAAGAGAGAGTCAAGAAGGCAGAAGGCTCCTAGAGCTGGCTTTCTGTTCCAGCTCCCATCCATACACGGCTATTCATATTTTGTTTTATAAAAGTTTTAAACACTTCTTCTTTTCTTAAGGAACCCACTGTTTCTTCTCCTAACTGATCTATTTAAATTCTCACTGTGACTATGAAACATGGAATTAAAACCATAGACACTACTCCATGAGCATCTATTAGCAACAATCTCATAGTAACTCTATCACCCAGACCTTGCCAAAGGGTGAGAGAGGCCTGTGCTTTTTCCAGATGGTTCCTGACATGTGTAAAAAGTCAAAACACCTGTGTGCAACTTATTAAAAGTTAAAGCTTTTAGTTTAGCTTTTAAAGAAAAGGTGGACCTTTTCTTCCTTGGTCTTGTCAGTGGATCTCTGTGACCATGCAAAACTCCACCAGAGATTGTATCAAAACTCAGTACTTGCAGCTCTGAGTGAACATGAAGCCAAATAACCTTTTGGGCTCCCCCTCTGCTGTCCTTGATACTGCTTTAGGAAGGAGAGGCCAGGGCCAGAACTGAGGGGGGAGGGGAACACAGGATAGGTGCGTAGGGCAGGGGGCTTTGGTTCCAAGGAAATAAAAGTTCTAAGTCTGTGGTGAATAAGACCTTCAGTAAGTGGCTAAATGGGAGTGCCAGGAACATATGAGAAAGGTAAGACGAGGAAGAAAGAAGGAAGACCTCATAAAAGGCATGGGCGGCTGGGCGCGGTGGCTCACCCCATAATCCCAGCACTTTGGGAGGCCGAGACAGGCGGATCACGAGGTTAGGAGCTCAAGACCAGCCTGGCCAACATGGTGAAACCCTGTCTCTACTAAAACAAACAAACAAAACACCCCACAAAAATTAGCTGGGCATGGTGGCGTGCGCCTGTAATCCCAGCTACTCTGAAGCTGAAGCAGGAGAAGCACTAAACCTGGGAGGTGGTGGTTGCAGTGAGCCGAGATCGCGCTGCTGCACACTCTAGCCTGCGTGACAGAGCAAGACTCTGTCTCGGAAAAAAAAAATAAAGAAGAAGGCACAGGCTACAGGAAGAAGTCAACGGTAAAAAGTTTACTTCATGCTTTTCCCTAGGGTCTTTCTCATAATACAAATACATGCATTTGCCTCGAGCTTCTATCTCTTGATCCTGATCTCATAACATCAGCATCTGCATCGCACTTTACAGTTTACACAGGGCTTTCACCCACCTTATTATACTTAATTCTTACACCACTCGGAGTGGGACAATATGCTTATTAATCCGTTTTACAGATAGTAAAGTGGAGGCCGAAGCTATTAATTTTGAGCAGCACAAATCGAGGGGTCTTTTTTTCATTGCACTATTCTGGAAACAGGCAGGTAAAAAGCTTCTCTCAGACATCACCACCTCTGCCTTTGCCTGTTCATGCAAGTCTGAGATAAAAGAAAAGAAGAGAAAATCTAATTTCTCCACAATATAGAAATGTAATTCAATACTAATGGGTATTTCTGCTATAGTTATTTTATATGCAAGACTTTTTAAGGATTCACCCTCAGAAGACTCTATCCCTTCTTCATCCTCAATTATATATATCACTTCTTATTTTGACATAAAAGATTAATATTTTATTTAGGCAGGCTTATTGGAAAGGGTAACACACTATCTTGGTTGCCCTACTTTAAAAAAGATTCTTTATGCTTCCTTGGGGTTAAAAATAGCTTGATTTTATAGCAAAAGCTTGATACTGCACATCCAACACAAAGTGTACCAGAGTAGGCCCCCAGGACTGGGCTCTTTCACTCTCTCCAATACCACATTTTTCTCATAGTCTCCTTGCCCAGCCTCAAAAGTTCCTGATATGAAACAAGTAACTTCATGCTTATTTTGAAAATCTCAGTAAATGTGAGGAACCTTTGCCATAGGAATAATGACAACAAGCATGTCCTTATGTATCAGTTCATGGTTCATAAAACATTTGTATAAATATCGTATGCTAATCATCACAATACACAGAAATGACTGTTAACTTCATATAAATGTTCGTAATCAGAATCAGAAAGATTAACTTGCCCAAAATTTCACAGCTAGTTGGTGGCAGATCTGGGACTAGAACCTAAGCACCCTGAATAACTGAATGTGGAGAGAAGACACTTATTCAGTGTCTTTTCAATATTCCATGATGATTTCTGCATCAACAGTAAATCCTAACATGATAATTTATTTATTTAACAATCAAGCAACAAAACCCAATTCATTAATTAATTCATTCAATATTATCTGAGCCCTTTCTCAGTACCTTTTCTAGGTACTGAGAATACAGCAGGGAAATAACAGACAAAAATGTTATATTCCAATTGTGATTCCAGCTAATTATTTGTGTGTGTGAATATATATATTTATATTGCATTACATTGTATTAGGTATTAAAAGTAATCTAGAGATGATTTAAAGTACACAGGAGGATGTGCATAGGTTATATGCAAACACAATTTTATATCAGGGACTTGAGCACCTGTGGATTTTTGATTTTTGACTAGTGTGTGTGTGTGCGTGTGCATGCACATGTGCATGTGTATGCCTGTATATACGTATATACAAAACCTTGAGATATGTTATGTATGTGTGTGGGTGCATGCACCCATAATGCTAAACAGTAAGAAATATTAAGGAGAAAAATTAAGCATAGATGGAAATGGGAACAATCATTCATGTGCACCAGGAGAGTACACCTTGCTCATCTGCTTTAGTTTTATGGTTTCAACAGTAAAAACACTGCAAACAACCTAACTGTTCATTTTCACGAAAATGGATAAATACTGTGTGGCAGTTACAGAATGAAATATTATGCAACAGCAAAAATGTATGATCTATGTGTACCAGGTACAATATAGCTTAATGATAAAAATATAACCTTAAGTGGGGAAAGCAAAAGTCTCAGAAGACTACATACACTATCATGTCATTTTTTAACCAAAAAAAAAAAAAAAACAAGCAAAACTAAATAACATACTCTTCAAGAATACATACATATGTGGTAAACATATTTTAGATGGTTAAAAATGCAAACTCTAGCAGGAAAGTAGAAGGTTGGATCAGAGAAAAACACACAGGGCTGTTTCATTGATGTTGAGAATAGTTTAGCATCTAGGATGGGTGGTAGGGTCATGAGTTTTCATTTTATTATTATGCTGCAAAACTTCCATATATGTTACATATCTTATTGTGTATTTATCAAATATATGACGATACATAATTTAAAACATATCCCAGAAGAACACTTAGAATTATGCTTTTTAATCATTTCAGATTGTTTATATCACAAAGTTGCATTTTACATTTGAGCAGCAGGCAGTCAAGAAGATGTGTACAGTACACTGAAGTTTACAAAGGCCTTTCTTATAATGTCTTTTTGAAATCTTGTATAGTAGTTATTATTATCCCTAGCTTTCAGATGAGTAAACCAAAGAAGAGCTTAAGTGATTTATTTAATCTCACACGACTTGCCAGTGGGACAGATGTCTTTAATTGTCTAAAATTAATGCTCCTATAACCATTTGGAAGCATAGGGCTTTCTTGCTCAGCAAAAGACCAAATACATCCTAGAACATTAGAGCTGGAAGGAGTTTAAAGATCAGACTTTTCAATTCCTTCATTTCACAGATGGAGAAAAGAAGACCCACATACATTAAGGATTTGCCTGGCATCACACAGCTCCTTTCGATGGAAGAAAGGACAGTTGACACATGTCTTGACTCACATCTTCTGAACCCAAGTGAAGCCCTTTTACACTCTGTCAGACTGCCTTTGAAGTAGATTGATACTATTATTTTGTAGCCACTAGGCTATAAGAGGACCAAAAACTTGAACTTAAGGAATACCAAATATCCATCATTCGGATGAATGTTGAAGACTATTATTCATAACAGAAAAGCTACAGAGAATCTTACTTATTAATAACATCAACTGATGTATTAAATATCACAGCACTTTAACTTATGAATGCAGGTTTGATATTTGAAGAAAAAAAATTCTGGTAACAAGATGAAAAACCCAACAGCTGCTTTCTGAAGAGAGATAAAGAGCCTTATCATTTGAAGAGATCCTCAATCTGAGACATCCAATGAAACATCAGTGATACTGGTTCTTAAAATGGCATCACAGTCATTAAAACGTATACAAATGAGTTGTTATATTAGTCTTTTAAGAATACTCAGAGCCTCAATAGTCTTTCCTCATACTCCTTTATAATCTCCAGTTACTAAAGGTTTTTAAATTCATTTAAATAAACCCTATAGTGAATAACTATAAAAAGTAGAATGAGGAGATGTATTTGTCAGCTTACTCCTTTCTGCCTGTGGACACCGCTAAGGATACATCATTAAAGTCTCTCTTCTCCCTGCCATCATGTCTAAGTCAGAGTCTCCTCAAGAGCCCAAACAACAGCCGAGGAAGCTCTTCATTGGAGGGTTGAGGTTTGAAACATCAGATGAGAGCCTGAGGAGCCATTTTGAGCAATGAGGAATGCTCACAGACTGTATGGTAATGAGAGATCCAAACACCAATCACTCCAGGGGCTTTGGGTTTGTCATATACACCACTGTGGAGGAGGTGGATGCAGCCATGAATGCAAGGCAACAGAAGGTGGATGGAAGAGTTGTGGAACCAAAGACAGCTGTCTCAAGAGAAGATTCTCAAAGACCAGGTGCCCACTTAACAATGAAAAAGATATTTATTGCTGGCATTAAAGAAGACACTGAAGAACATCCCCTAAGATATTATTTTGAACAGTATGGAAAAATTGAAGTGATTCAAGACATAGGCATGGGCAAGGACTTCATGTCTAAAAACTGCCCAAAGCAATGCAAACAAAAGCCAAAAATTTGACAAACATGGATCTAAATTAAACTAAAGACTTCCTGGCACAACAAAGAAACTACCATCAGAGTGAACAAACAGGCAAGCCTACAGAATGGGAAGAAAAATTTGGCAATCTACTCATCTGACAAAGGGCCTAATTATCAGAAACCTACAAAGAACCAAACAAATTACAAGAAATAAAAACAAAACAACCCCATCCAAAAGTGGGTCAAAGGATATGAACAGGACACTTCCTCAAAGAAGACATTACCAGACAGCCAACCAGACACATGAAAAAATGCTCCATTCCATCACTGCCATTCCAGAGAATGCAATCAAAACCATAATGAGACACCATCCTCCCACACAGTAGAATGGCAATCCATTAAAAAAATCAGGAAACAACAGGTGCTGGAGAGGATTGGAGAAGTAGGAACACTTTTACACTGTGGTGGGACTGTAAGCTAGTTCCAAACATTGTGGAAAACAGTGTGGCGATTCTAAGGATCTAGAACTAGAAATACCTTTTTGACTCAGCCATTCCCATTACTGGGTATATACCCCAAAGATTATAAATCATGCCTGCTATAAAAGACACATGCATCACGTATGTTTTTACTTCAGCACTATTCACATAGCCAAAGACTTGAATCAACCCAAATTGCCATCAGTGACAGGACTGGATTAAGAAAATGTGGCACATATTCACCATGGAAATACTATGCAGTCATAAAAAAGGAAGTTCATGTCCTTTGTAGGGACATGAATGCAGCTGGAAACCATCAATTTCTCCAGCAAACTATTGCAAGAACAGAAAACCAAACACCTGCATTTCTCACTCATAAGGTGGAATTAACCGATGAAGATCACTTGACACATGAAGGGGAACATCACATCATCGGGGGCCTATGTGTGGGGAGGGTGGATGGGGGAGGGATAGCATTAGGAGATATATCTAATGTAAATGATGAGTTAATGGGGGCAGCACACCAACCAGGCACATGTATACATATGTAACAAACCTGTACATTGTGCACATGTACCCTAGAACTTAAAGTATAATAATAATAATAAATAATAAAAAAAGAGAAAGAAATCATGACTGACCAAGGCAGTGGCAAGAAAAGGGGTTTTGCCTTTGTAACCTTTGACAACCATGACTCCACATATAAGATTGCCAATTCAGAAATACCGTATTGTGAATAGCCACAACTATGAAGTTAGGAGAGCCCTGTCAAAGCAAGAAATGGCTAGTGCTCTGTCCAGCCAAATAAGTCGAAGTCGTTCTGGAAACTTCGGTAATGGTCATGGAGGTGTTTTTGGTGGGAATGACAACTTTGGTCATGGAGGAAACTTCCGTGGTTGTGGTGGCTTTGGTGGCAGCCTTGGTGGTGGTGGATATGGTGGCAGTGCAGATGGCTATAATGGATTTGGTAATGATGGAAGGAATTTTGGAGGTGGTAGCAGTTACAATGATTTTGGCAATTACAACTATCGGTCTTCAAATTTTGGGCCTATGAAGGGAGGTAACTTTGGAGGCAGAAGCTCTTGCCCCTATGATGGTGGAGGCCAATACTTTGCCAAACCATGAAACCAAGGTGGCTATGGGGGTTCCAGTAGCAATAGTAGCTATGGCAGTGGCAGAAGATTTTAATTAGGAAACAAAGCTTAGCAGGAGAGGAGAGCCAGAGAAGTGACAGGGAAGCTATAGGTTACAACAGATTTGTGAACTCAGTCAAGCACAGTGGTGGCAGGACTTAGCTGCTATGAAGAAGACATGTTTTAGACAAATTAGACAAATACTCATGTCAAAAAACCTCAAGGACTGTATTTGTGACTAACTATATAACGGGTTATTTTAGTTTCTGTTCTGTGAAAAGTTAAAGAATTCCAACAAAGGGTTTTAATTTTTTTTTTTTTTTGCACCCATGTTGTTGATTGCTAAATGTAATAATTCGATCATGATGCTGAATAGAATAAATGTCTCTTTTAAAAAAAAAAAAAGTAGAATGAGGAAAGGGAAGAGTACTGGACCTTTTTTGTGGAGTCAAAGGACCTAGGTTTAAATATCAGATATGCCATTTACTTGCTTTCTGAGGTTAAACAAGTTTCTCAACCTCTCTGATCCTTGGTTAACTGATATGTAAGGTGACAATGATAATCACTACCTTACAGAATTAAGAAATATAATGTATGGGGAAGGTCTTAAAAAACAGTAATAAATAATACAAATATCCTTGTGGCTTTTATACAAAATCCTGTGACTCAATCATTCAATTACATAATCATCCATTCAATAAGCATATTGATCACCTACTCAATAAATGAACGACACTGTTTTTGATACTGTGGACCATTCCAAGATACAAAAAATCTAGCTTTGGCTGTTTGGGAACCAAAGGAGATATTTTTTCCTAATATATGTAAATATTTATAATATGAACCCGTATGTAATAACGTCGTAGAATTAGTACAGAGAAAAAGGTAAGACTACAGGGCTGGGAGAGATCAATCTGACTAGGTGATAAGGAAATGCATCTTAAAGAAGACAGCATTGGGTCAGTTTCTAAGGATGGGCAGGATTTCTGAAGGAAGATGGTGGCTTTCAAAGTGGAAGAAAAAGCATGAGCAAGGGCTTAGAAACGGAAGCACACCTTCCATCATCCTCTGGATCCTTATTTGTTTTTTATGTGAGCACCTGGTTTTTCAGTGTCATTTTGTTTACTGGTGTCTCCCTTGCAAGTCCAATGTATTAGACCATTCTTGCCTGACTATGAAGGAATATCTGAAATTAGATAATTTGTAAAGAAAATAGACTGATTTGGCTCACAGTTCTGCAGGCAGTACAACCATGGTGCTGGCATTTGATCAGTTTCTGTAGAGGCCTAAGGGCTCTTTTATTCATGATAGAAGATGAAGTGGGAGTAGGCATGTCACATGGCCAGAGCAGGAGCAAGAGGGGGAGGGAGGCACCACACACTTTTAAACAACCCAATCATGCACGAACTCACTCATCATCAAGGAGATGCAATTAAGCCATTCATGAGAGATCTGCCCCCCGATCCAAAAACCTCCCACCAGGCCCCACCTCCAACACTGGGGATTATATTTCAACATGAGATTTGGTGGGGACACAGATCCAAACCATATCATTCTGCCCCTGCCCCCCAAATCCCATGTTCTTCTCACATTGCAAAATATAATCATCTCCTGCCAATAGTTCCCCAAAAGTCACAATTTGTTTTAGCATCATTCAAAAGTCCAGAGTCCAAAGTCTGAAACAAGGCAAGTCCCTTATACCTATGAATCTATAAAATTAAAAAATATATATTTATTTCCAAGACACAGTGTGGGTACAGACATTGGGCATACACTCCCATTCCAAAAGAGAGAAATTGGCCAAAACAAAGGGGCTACAGGCTCTGTGCAAGTCTGAAACCCATTAAATCTTTAAGCTCCATTAAATCTTTAAGTCATTAAATCTTTAAGCTCCAAAATAATCTCCTTTGACTTCATGTCCCACATGCAAGACATAATGTAGCAAAGATGGATTCCCAAGGCCTTGGCCAGCTCCACTCCTGTGGATTTCCAGGGTTTGGCCCCAATGATTGCCCTTACTGGTTGGAACTGAGTGCCTACAGCTTTTCTAGGCTCATGATGTAAAGCTGCCAGTAGATATACTATCCTGGGGTTGGGAGGTCAGTG
Source organism: Rhinopithecus bieti (assembly GCF_001698545.2). Classification (NCBI taxonomy): domain Eukaryota; kingdom Metazoa; phylum Chordata; class Mammalia; order Primates; family Cercopithecidae; genus Rhinopithecus; species Rhinopithecus bieti. The sequence continues at coordinate 8,189,270 of NW_016807677.1, forward strand.
GCCTCCTTCTCAAAGCTCTACTAGGCAGTGCCCCAGTGGGGTCTCTGTGGGGCCTCCAACCCCACATTTCCCCCTCAATACTACTGCCCTAGTAGAGGTTCTCTGTGAAGGATTGCCCCTGCAACAGTCTTCTGCCTGGTACCCAGGCTTTCTCATACATCCTCTGAAGTCTATAGAGAGACTGCAAAGTCTTCTTTACTCTTGTACTCTGCATGCCCACAGGCTTAACACCACATGGAACTCTCCAAGGCTTATGACTTGCACCCTCTGAAGCAGCAACTTGAGCTGTATCTGTGGCCCTTTGAGCCATGGCTGAAGCTGGAACAGCAGGGATGTGGGAGCAGTTTCCCAAGACTACACAGGACAATGGGGCCCTGGGCCTGACCCATGAAACCATTTAGCCCTCCTAGGCCTCTGAGCCTGTGATGGGAGGAGCTGCCTCAGAGATCTCTGAAATGCCTTTCAGGCCTTTTTCCCATTGTCTTGGCTATCAGCACCTGGTTCTTTCTTACCCATGCAAATATCTCTAGCAAGTGGTTGCTCCCTAGCCCACTTAGATTCTTCCCCTGAAAATGGTCTTTTTCTACCACATGGCCAGGCTGCAAATTTTCCAAATGTTTAAGCTCTGCTTCCCCTTTAAATATAAATTCCAATTTTAAGTCATTTCTTTGCTCCTGCATCTGAGTATAGTATGTGAGAAGCAGCCAGGCCATATCTTAAATGCTTCACTGCATAAAAACTTCCTCCACAAGACACCTAGATTGTCACTCTTAATGTCAAACTTCCACAGAGCCCTAGGGCATGGACACGATACAACCGCCAAGTCCTTTGCTACAGAATAACAAGAGTAACCTTTCTCCAGTTTCCAATCAGTTCCTCATTTCTATCTGAGACCTCAGCAGCCTGGACTTCACTTGTCCATATCACTATCAGCATTATGGTCACAACCATTTAAGCAGCCTATAAGAAGTTTCAAACTCTCACTCATCTTCCTGCCTTCTTCTGAGTCCTCCAGACTCCTCCAACTTCTGCCCATTGCCCAGTTCCAAAGCTGCTTCTACATTATATCTTTATAGCAATGTCCCACTCCTAAGTACCAATTTTCTGTATTAGGCCCTTCTTGTATTGCTTTAAAGGAATACCAGAGACTGGGTAATTTATAAAGAAAAGAGATTTAATTGTTTCATGGTTCTGCAAGTTGTACAAGCATAGCACTGGCATCTGCTTGGCTTCTGGGGAGGCCTAAGTGATCTTTTACTCAGGACAGAAGGCAAAATGAGAGCAGGCATATCACATGGCCAGAGCAGAAGCAAGAGAGCGAGGAGGAAGGTGCCACACACTTTCAAACAACCCAAATTGTCATAAACTCACTCCTCACCAAGGAGATGGCACTGTGCCATTCAAGAGGGATTGGCCACTATGATACAAACACCTCCCACCAGGCCCTACCTCCAACACTGGGGATTATATTTCAACATGAGATTTTGCAGGGACACAGATCCAAACCACATCATCCACTAACCCCAGTTAGAATGTGAGATCTTTGAGTGCCAGAATCATGTCTCGTAAAGCCTAAGGTAGTGTTGGGCCCACAGAGAGGGTTCAGTAAAGGAGCTACTGACATACTTTTATAGAAGGCTCCATGTGTGCTTTCTGAATGAAAGGACAGGGAATAGAAAAATATCTGCACAGAAAAGTGCTTTAAATTAATGAGACTAATGGTATATATAAACCAGCACATTTTCCCATAAACTTGGCCATTTTCCCATAATCCCTATGTTTTGTATTTTGCAAAGCAATAGAATTATTACTTTACTTTGGGAAGAACACACACACACATACACATACACACACATACACCAAGAAGGAGAGAGTGAGACTTAATCTCTAAAGCTTATGTGTGACTTGTGTTTTGGATGTCAATAATGATAAAACAAATAAAGCTGGGAAATGTAGCTTTGCTTAGGGTTTTAAAGATTCTTTCTTTTCATAAAAAAACTTTTAACTTGAGTTTATACCTATCCAAAGCAACAAGCCCAATGCCAATTTTATACATTTTGAAGGCTATGGCAATCTTTCCCTTGATTTGGTTCTTTTTATAACTGTATTCCAGTATTATCAAGACATCTTTGATCTAGTCCCTGTCCTTCATGTGAGATAGTTAAGAGTGACTCCTAATATTAAATCCAGAATACATGGCTTGAATTAGAAGCTGTAGGAAGATTCATCTCTAATATAAAGTTATTTGTAGGAAAAATATTCCATGATACTCTACGTGTAAATTATTAACAAATGCATTTCCAGTGAGTCTTTTTTCTCACTCTTTGGTTCTGTGAAACAGCAGGAAAAAATATATTGCCAATTAAAATATTTTTATAACTTTATTTTATTGCCTTTGAGATAAATCTCAGAGTACAAGTTTTGAGAAGACCTCCAGCAATAAAGAGCTATGTATATTATATATGCTAACAATTATTTTCTGGTTTGACTTTGGGAAAAAGAAGATAAATTCATATATTATAGAGAGTTGATATTGATATTTTTGTAAAGAAAGAAATACCAAGCAATCATTCAATATTACTCTAGGGAAGTTTTCTGGCTTGAGGGTTTAAATAATATTTTTATTTATATAAAAGTACAGTGTAAGATCAATTTTGTTTCCTTTTCATTAAATAGCAGTAGGCAGTTTGTCTGCATTGCATTTGAGAGATACTTATCTTCTTGCCTTTGGCAACTTAAGAAGATAGCAATAGATAGGAAATAAGACATCTTTTATATTTATATTATACATTGGATTCTAGAAAAAGTTGCTCTTGAAAAGGGCTCCAAATTAATTTTGACTTTTCAAAAGCAATTTTCAGTGCCCAAGCAAAGCGGAGGACTGAAAAATTATTCAGTAATTTGAATTCTAAGTAGCTTATTTGGATAATTGGAGGAGAAAACATTTTATCTACTCATTCCTTCATCCATTTATTCAACAAATATTTTCTGAGACTCTCTGGTTCCACGCATACATCCAGCCCTGGAGATTCGGTGGTGAACAAGATAGGTACAGCTCTGCCTACTGGAAGTTAAATAATCTTCTTAGGACTCCTGCCTTTCTCAATCATAAGAAAATCATATTCTGTTCAAGGATAAAGAGAATGTAGCCATGAAATTCAGGCAAAAATAATAATATTAACAGTAACAATTCTGTAAGGAGCCCTTGTGCTGTGTGCATCATAAAATCACTTCCATCATTACATTAGCCAAAAGAACCCTTGCCCAAAAGCTTATTGCTTCTAAATCAGGAGTTTTATAAAAACAATAAAACAGATTATTAAATGATTGTATCGTATCATGTACATTTGCCATTAGAATAAGTTTAAGTTTTCAAGGATAGCTTTTAGAATATTTTCTCATATACAGAATCCCTCCTATTTGGGCAGCTGCCTGCAGGGAAAGGCAGAAGACACTGAATAGAGGATCTAACCTGCTTTTCTCCTATTGATAATATATACATAATTTAAGGAAGACTGACATACAGAGCAAGATTTAGGAAACATATGGGACATATGTCTCTTCTATCACTAAATTTTAGTTTCTGATAAACTGTATCCCTATTCAATTCAACCCTGATCTTCCCTATTTCCCTGGCCTTATGTTTCCTTTACAAAGTAGAAGATCCTGTTTTGTACACACTGTCTGGTGACTGGGATTAAAGAGTTGCCACTCCTATTCTCTGAGTTCCCAAACAAAAGACCCTTAATAGTAACAGCTTATCCTGGAAAGGTCCTAATCATGGTTTCCTCCACCCTGATAACTAGCCTGTGTCTTTCCACTTCCATCATCAGAAATATAAAAATAAAATTTCCATATGCATTGAAGGCTTCATTTAGAAAATGAGATTAACGCTGATTCTTACTCAACACGCACAGCTCTCCTGAACATAATATGAACTAATAACTAGAATGATTCTAAGTGCTTAGAATAAACAGTTGGCTAACATGAGGCTTACAATCCTCCAAAATTTTTTTTCAGGGATATTTGATGTGTAGTGACTGGAATATATTAAATGCATATAACTATATTTTAAATAGTACTATCAACATTGGGTTTTTCTATTATGGCATTAATGCTAGTAAGACAGCAAATGTAATTGTCATAATATATTACATAGGTCAGAATGAAAGAGGAAAAACATTTAGTTAACACACTTCTCATATCAATGATGCATAACTTCTGATTTCAGTGATACATAAGTACAATATCACATCAATTCTAAAATCAGATTTCGTTGAGCAATGCTGATTAAAAACAGGATGACACTTAAGTCAAGCTGGACAAATCTAGTATTGATCAATTTCATCTCAAGAAAAATTGTATATAAAAGAAAGATTTATAGGCCTTAACTGTTGGCTCTTTTGTTTTGAATAATAATTATAATAATAATCATATAATAGTTATAGTAATAGCAACTAACATCTATGAGCAGAATATATGGAACTCACTTTCTATGCATGATATCTTTTAATCATCACAATAGCCCTATTGAAAAAAAAATACTACAATTGTCTTCATTCTACATACAAGGAAGCTGAGGTGCAAATAAAATAATTTGTCCAGTTACGTAGCAAGTAAGTAATGGATTCAGGACTCAAACGCAAGCAGTCTATTTTCATTATGTAATAGGACTAACCCCTAGAAGAACAAAAAAATATCTGCACTACTTTGGTATTTATTGTAACTGAAAGAAGTAAGGTAACAACTAAATTTTAAAAGCTTATGATCCCTGGAAGTAGGGAAGGAAAGAAATGCAGCATTTCTCAAACAACATTTATTGAATATGGATTCTTCATCAGAGAGACTCAAAATCACTCTGTGTTTAAATAGGCTTATGAAATACTGGATTAAGCCAAGTGAAAGAGTGCTTCTTGCTAGTGCATATTTTGGGGTCTTATTATGCTGATATGCACTATGAGTCTATGAAATGGAGATGTAAAAAGAAAAAGGGATTTGATCAAGAGCACTTTTCTTTTATGGGGCATGTCTGAAGAAGTGAACTAAGGTTTTTTCAACACAACTTTGAAAAAACTCATCTAAGGAACAAACTAGGATAGAAGTTGGGTGAAGAGAAGGGCAGCAGAGGCCAAGTAGAGAGCATAGGCCAAGTAGACAGCCAGTGAACAGATTTGCTCACAGAGTACAAGTGGACTGTATTACCTTATAACAGCCATCACTGAAATAAATTATAATATAATACAATATAATAGTAACACAGAAAGTTCTACAGGGATCTGGAAGGTCAAGTAATCACTCTTTTGGCAGTTTCTTTCCAAAGGGGAGAAAGTGAGGATGTTTGCCCCACTTGAGCTTGATGGTGGCAGCAGCTCAACTGACAGCCTGAGAGGCAGCAGCCTGGAATGTCCCCTGCTGGAAGGGACAAAGCAGCCACTGTTCAGTAGGCTAATAGGGCTTGCCATTTTGGAGAATCCATGGAACCATTATCAGAGAAGAAGAGGCCCTGGAGGATACCAAATGGCAGTTGTGCTGGCCAATTCTAGTAGATATGCAACTGGGATGACAAAGGCCCTGTATGTGAATATGCGCATGATTCCTCTAATGATTTCCTGAACTAGTTGGGAGGAATTTGAATATAGCTGGAGTCTCCTCAGTTCTTCAGGTGGAAGCTGAGCCATAAAAATAGCACACTATGCTTGCACATAGCATATTATGTACAGCTACCATTTAATTGAGCCCTTAACCAGGTGCTACATACTATGTTAATGATTTTATATTATTTAATCCCCAAACACCTCTGCGATGTAAATACTATTATTATTCCTGTTTTGCAGTTTGAGAAACTAAAACACAGATAGTTCAGTTTACTTGAGCAAGGTCAAAGAACTAGAAAGCCAGGGGCAAATAGAACTCAAATTAAGTTTTAAAACACCATGGAGCTTTCTTTTGGCTGAGAAGTTTAATGAATTCCAAAATCTATTTGTGATTACAAAAGAATTTGGCACATCAGTAGTAAAAGGAAACTTCCAAAGACTTAACAACAAAAAAGAGTGTCAACAAAAGATCTGGTTTAAATATCAAATTTAGTAGTGTAATTACCAGTCCAATATCCAATATCCAGTCTAGAATAAGATTAACATTTAGTATTAGAATTAAGGTTAAAGCTTCCATTTTTGATGAAGATTAAAAAAATAATTCCTGATAATACCACTTCCATTAAACATTTAACCAGAAACCCTAGATAATAGGGTAAAACAAGAAAAATAAATAAAAAACAATAATATACAATTCTTATTGAAATGGAAACAGGCAAACTATCATTATTTACATATAATTTTCATATTGTAGCTTGTATAAGCTCTACACCTTCTGCTTAAGCCCTCCCATGATTTCTCATCCATCTCAAGCCAAACTCTTTATCCTGGGTCAAGGTCAAAGTAGCCTTGCTACAGTCTCTCTCTCTCTCTCTCTCTCTCTCTCTCTCTCTCTCTCTCTCTCTCTCCTGGAAATCGTTTGCTAAGAAACAAACTACCCTCAAAATTGAGTGGCTTAAAACAATAACCATTGAATTGTATCACATGATTTTGTCTGTGTTAGGACTTTGAGCAAGGCTCAGCTAGATGGTTCTTCTGTCCCATGTGGCCTTTACTGGAGTCACGTGGTGGTATTAAGTTTGCGGCTAAGCTGGTCCAAGAAAATATCACTCACTTGTCTGGCACCTTGGCAGGGGCAGCTGAAAAGTTGGGCTCAGTTGAGGCCTTCTTTTCCTCACGTGTTCTCAGGGCCTGACTATGTGGCCCTGCAGCAGGTTTTCAGCCTTCTTACATGTCAGTTTAGGGCCACAGAGGACAAAGATAAAAGCTGCCAGTTATCTTAAAGACTAGGCTCAGGACGGGCACCACATCACTTCTGCCATGCTGTAGTGGTCACAATAGTCAGAGGCCAGCCCAGATTCAAGAGGAGGGGAAATAGACCCACATGTCTATGGGAGGCATCTTTAAGAGTGGGGGGCCACCTCTCATCTATCACATTCTCCAGCCTTTTCTCATACTACTCTCCCCTCACTCACCACATGTGCTTTCTTTTTGTTCCTCAGATAGGCCAAGATTATTCCTCTTCCAGGATTTTGTGTGTGCCAGGAGTGTTCTTATCCTGACTGGCTCTTTCATGTGATTAAGCTCCCAGCTTGAATGTAATCTCTTTACAGAAGCCTCCTCCTCACCATTTTGTGAAGGCCTTCCCTGGTCACCCAACCTAACTCTCTAATTTATTTCCATAGCATTATTACCATCACTGCCACACAATCTCTCTGGTTTTGTTTTTGTTTTTGTTTGTTTTTAATAGCTCTTCCAATTAGAATGTAACAGCAGGAGAGCAGGGACCCTGACTATCTTGCTCACTTCTTCATTCTCAGCACTTAGAACCAGGCGTGGCACAAAATTGGTCCTTAGTAAACATTTGTCAAGTGAAATATGAAGTGGTGGACTGAGATTCGAAACTAGCTGTGACTGACTCCAGAGCCAAAACCAAACTGTCCTTGTAACCCTTTGTATTCCAGGCAGATACAGTCTACCTAGAACCTAGGGCAAAGACACTATACAAAGAAAACAACTCGCAGACACCATGAAAAAGGGACTAGCTAGTATGGAAGCTGCAGCCAGGCCAACCTATATAGAAAATTAAAAGAGAAGTTTCCATTCCAGCAAAGTCCAACATTTCTTTGCCTGACTTCGTTTCAGCCATTGTTGTTTTGACTCTTGGTGATGAAAGATCTCCAAGGTGTGGTGTTGCCTCAAGGCCATTTGCAGCTTAGGTCTTGTTTCTGGTTAGACCCCTCTGAAACTCAGTTTTGCTGGAGACACACCAGTGAGTGTTGCCTCATCCAATCTGGAATTGGGCCACAGCCGTGTTTGTACTGAGGCATTAGGGAAACATGGTTTATAAATGCTTGTTTCCTCTGAGTCACTGCAGGGACTTGTTCCTTCAGTACAAACTTTCTGTTTGGTTTTATAACTGGGGAAGGAGGGGGTGGGAGCCAAGACTAACCGGATCAGGTTTGAAAGGAAAGGGGAAGTAAGAAAATTTAAATAGATTTTTCTATATTAGTGAGAACGACAAAGGAACCCTTATCTGAGTCTCAGATGCATGCACTGAGTTTCATCTTTATTTGTTTATTTGCCTTAATAAGAAAAGGAAAATTCACGGACTAATTTTTTCCCCTCAGGTTTCCATAAAATGCTGGAGATGTGACAACAGTTTTACAAAAACAGTTTAAGAACAATCAAAACACATATAACCCTTTTTTAAAGTTTATATTAAATGGTCTTTATTAAATAAAAAGGAATTTTGCTTCTAATTTCCAGGCATTGTTGACCGTATTTTCTCAATGACCAACTATTAGCTTTATCATTACTGTAACTTTTCTATGAGTTACATTTTCCAGATAAAAAGATTTAACTCTTTATTTTCAGTCTTTTAAATATATCATGACTTACTGCCAGGCTTCTCATCTATAGAATTCAGCTTATAATAACAATTCTTGCTCATAATAACCCATAAACTTATTATGAAACTCAAGTATAATTAAATCATAGATATAAAAGTATGATTCCTAATTCATTCATTAACAGTTGACTTTGTGTAAATTATCACCATAATTATCAAGCTCAAACATTTAAGGAGCATCAGTTAGGTGTAGGGCCCAGTGTCTAGCATTGGGAACATAAGAGGTACCAGCGAATCCCTGATCTCAAGGGGATTACAACTCAGTACAGAACTAGATATGAGCTCTCTGACCCATGGGTTCATCATCATTAACTAGAGGAAAATACTTAATTTTGTGCCTGGCATAGAGTTCAAATACCACAGGTAAGTTTATTTTAAGTTCCAGGGTACATGTGCAGGATGTGCAGGTTTGTTACATAGGTAAACGTGTACAATAGTGGTTTGCTGCACCTATCAATCTGTCACCTAGGTATTAAGCCTGGCATGCATTAGCTATTTATCCTGATGTTCTCCCCCCTCCTCACCCTCCCCTGACAGGCCCCAGTATATGTTGTTCCCTCTCCATTTCCATGTGATCTCATTGTTCAGCTCCCATTTATAAGTGAGAATGAGCAATGTTTGGTTTTCTGTTCCTGCATTAGTTTGCTGAGATAATGGCTTCCAGCTTCATCCATGTCCCTGCAAAGGACATGATCTCATTCCTTTTCATGGCTGGATAGTATTACATGGTGTATGTGTACCAAATTTTCTTTATCCAGTCTATCATTGATGGACATTTGGATTGACTCCATGTCTTTGCTATTGTACCACAGACAAATTTCATAGCAGATTCTGCCAATATCCTGCCCAGTGTGCCACACACAACCTCCAGTTATGAGTTCTGTACCTAAGGATTTTTCTAGAAGGTTGAATTCTAGCCACCCTCTTTACACACACTCACACACACATAGGGCACAGGCTGGAAGTATCAGGAACTAACAACCTCACCTCCAGCAGTGAGTACTCATTTCAACAATGAGTAATGGGAGTGAGTGCACAAATTGCACCCAGCTCCCTCATCCTCCACTGGGATAGTTCCAAGGCATGTGTTTCAGGCTGTTTCCTAGGGTTTTCCCATGGGAATAACCTTCCGTCACCCACTTTGGTAGAAGGTGTCATAACACACCCCTTCTTGGATGCCTTCCTTTTCCTGTATCACTTCCTCTTTCTCCTGCTGGAGTTTCATGGGGTCATCTCTCAGATACAGTACTTGCCCTTGAATCTTTGTCTTAGGATCTACTTTCACAAAACAAAACAAAAAACAAAAAACCTCACACTGAGATAGTTTTCTTCCTTACAAAGAAAACTTGCTTATGGTTTTAATGCCCAGATGAGCCAGCTAGTTTTGCACAAAAGGAAAATTCCATCCCATTATCACATCCATCTTGGCTATTGTTATCTTTAAAATATCTAAAAATATGGTAAACGAATTTATAATTGTTGAAGTTCTTTAATATATACTATAGCATTTAATCTTCACAAACAACTCTCAGAGATAATCAGAGAAAACTGAGACTGGAAGAGGTTAAATGTCTTGTCAAAAGTTAAAGGGTCGACCGGGCTTGGTGGTTCACACATGTAATCCCAGGACTTTAGGAGGCTGAGTTGTGTAGATCACTTGAGCTCAGGACCAGCCTGGCCAACATGGCAAAACACATCACTCCAAAAAATACAAAAATTAGCCAGGTGTGGTAGTGCAGGCCTGCAATCCCAGCTATTCCAGTGGCTAATGTGCAAGACTCGTTTGAACCAGGGAGACAGAGGTTGCAGTGAGCTGAGATCATGCCACTGCACTCCAGCCTGAGTGACTGAGCGAGACTATCTCAAACAAACAAAAATAGTTAAAGTGTCAGTAAGTGAGAACACTGGATCTCAAACCAAACAGATCCTGTGCTTTTCCCACCGTTCTTACACTGCTGACTGAGAGAATGCATAGAGTGGAGAGCAGGCTGCTCCCCACTCCTGGAAAAGTGACTCTAAGTGCATGTTCTCCTGTCAGGGTCAGGAGTACCATCTCTGTATACAAATGTGAACTTTTCAAGCTGTCCTTTTAAACTGAGACAATGGTCATCAGTTAACACCTCTGGAAAGGGTGTGAATGGCAGATTTACTAAAGATGCTAAGTGACACAGAATAGAGTATTCCAGTTTTTATTGTTCCATAATACTTTAAAGGGCTAAGGAGAGCTAAAGTACCTTGATAGGTCAAATTTAAGGCCCTTGAGTCAGAGGCATTGAAGGGTTTGAAAATGGTGCCAGCAGGATCTTCCTTGCCACCAGCATCTTCCTTTCTCCTATAAGGGAAGCTTTAGTTTCTCCTCGACAAAGTGAAGCTTGAAATATCAACCTCTGTTACTAACATTTCTTGTTACATGAAGATTCACAACAGAAAAATGCTTATTTTTTATTCTAGCTGGTATTGTTGAGTACCTGCTTTATTGCTGTCTTAACTCTGGTAAGAGCTTTAAGGCTTGCAAAGAACTCAATAACACAGGTCAACAATAAAAGAAACTGGAATTAGTACTGGGGCAACAGGTTCCTGAGTTTCAGAGTTTGCTGTCTAAATCCAGTGTCCAAAACTATGATATGCTTCAGAACCAAACCAGTGGGTGGAGCCAGTGGCAGGGGAGTCCAAGTAGAGGTGATATTACACTCAACTGGGTATGGGCAAATTAGCTCTGGTCAATACAGAATTGCACTCAGAAGCTGGCTGAGGTGGAGAAGAGCGCCCAGCCCAGAATAGGAGGCTGGCCATGAACCCCACAGATTGTCAGAACTAGATTTCAGGAAGGGGCTTCAGTCTCTGTTTGAAACTAGACTGCTGTGCATACACCTAGTTTCTCTGATGTGACCTGTGTAAGAAGTCTTCAGGGAATGCTGTGACTGGATGGGCAAGAAACCAGGGCTCCCTCCAGGCATATAAGTGATGCAGCACAATTCGTTCTAGACTATAAAACCTGGTTGAGATGGGATATGGGAGAGTCGGGTAGGAAGCTTCCTAATATAGGCTTTACCTTGGCCTGGATTATTTCAGACACCTCCTCAAAGATGAGCTTATATGCTGATTACAGCAAAAAAAACGGGACAGCAGAGGAAGGTATACTGTGGTCCCTGCTTTCAAGGGGTCACCAATCCAGTTAGGGATCCAAGACATGTACCCACTGAAGATAACCCTTTAGATTGGGCAACCTTGGAAACAGTCGTTACAAAGAAAATGATAGCTATACCAAAAAGTCTTATTTCAGAGGCTTACTTATATGAAGACACTTGGAAAAGTAATTTATTTGGTTCACTAATGTTTCCCATAAGTATGAAGAACCACAGTCACTTCCACTCACAGCTTCCTTGGAATGTTGAAATTGGCCTGCAGAGCATGCAGAATGTCATTAAAGATTTACCCCGTTTATCCGCCATCACCACTCCCAAGAGCTGAAGAGAACTGAAATAGGATGTGAGCTCTGAAGCCTTCAGGACTTGGCCTGAGACTGCTATTTGGGGGAATTTCGTTGATTGCCCAGAAAAAAACTCACAGTATGCATTTTGAGACAGCTCTTTGAGGAGTAAAATGGCAAGAATGCTATTGCCTGCACCCATGAGAAGATATGGCACTTGGAATTTGCCAACTGTGTTTCTCTGGGCTCCTAGAGACCCAGATCCCATCTACCTGAGCTCTTCTTAGCTTCCTCTCATGCACACAATGCAGAGGAGCCTTTAGTTGTCATTTGAGCCATTCTAAGACCTCAGACACAGAATGGGGAAGTGGAAACCCTGGGAAGAAGAGGCAATGACGGAGGCTCTGAAGTTGAAGAGGTCAGGAATAAAATTTCTGCTCAGCTAGGTGCCCTTAGGCAAATTATGTAATATCTCTGTCAAATAAGAATATTAACATCTCAAGTTAGTAAGGAAAATTGAGATGATCCAATAAAACATTACCAAGCAGTTCTTATGTTCTAGACTTGGAATTAGGTATTGGTAGGAGGGTAAAAAGATGAATTCATTCACAAAATGTTTACTGAGTATCTACTATTAGCTCAACAAATAAAACAAAGCTCTCACTTATGTTCTACTAAAGAATACAGGCCAAAAAAAAAAAAAAAAAACCCACACCTAACCCAACAAATATGTATAATGTCAGGCATTAGTAAGTGCTCTAAAGAAAAATAGAGTGGGATAAGGGGACAGAAAGTGAGGGAGGGTGAAGAGTAGGCCTGCTGGAAGGAGGGTGGCCAGGGAAGGACTGTTGGAGACATTAAGGAACTGGAATGAAGTAAAGGAGCAGGCCAGGTGGCCAACTGGTGGAAAAGCATCTCAGCAAAGGGGACAGGAGGTATGAATCCTTGCAGTGACAGCATGCTTGGCTTGTTCACAGAAAGGCAAGGCTGCCCCTGTGGTTGAAGCAGAGCAAGCAAAGGTGAGTGTGGCAGGGATGAGGTCAGAGAGGTGTACGAGGGCTAGACTGGGTGGGGCCTTGGAGACATTGAAAAAAGGTTCAGACTTTGTTCTGAGTGTTGTGGGAAGCCACTAGAGGATTTTGAGCAAGGGGTGACAAGATACGGTTTATATTTTCAAGGGATCACCCTGATTATTGCATGCAGAATGGACCTGAGAGGAGGGCAGACAAGAATAGAAGCAGGAAGAGTTAGAACAGGTTATGCACAAGGATGATGACTAAGGCTGGGTGGTTAGTGACAGAGATGCTGAGAAGTGGTTGGATTGGGGGATGTTTTGAAGATAAAATTAATAGAATTTCCTGATGAAGTAGGTATGAGAGAAGGAGACAAATCAAAAACAAAATCCAAGTTTTAGGTCTGAGTATCTGGATGAATATAAGCATCATTCACAATGAATGAGAATGAAGAGGTTTAAGGGGAAAGGAAGTCAAAAGTACAGCTTTGTAAAGACTGGACTGAATATGAAAAGTAGAGATGTCTGGTAGGCACCTATGTAAATGAGTGTGGAGCTCTGGAGAGAGGCCAGGGCTGATCATATAAATTTGGGAGATATCAGGGTATGCATGGCATTTAAAGCCATGACTAGATGACATCATCCAAGAGTTAGCATAGCTGGAGAAAAGAAGAAGTGCAAACATCAAGCACTTTGAAAGTCTACTCTTTAGTATTTGAGTGGGGAGAAGGAGAAGAGAGAGATGAATAAGTCTCAACCTGAAGGAACTCGTTAGTATGTAACCAGCACCATGTCTGGGACATATCAGATGAGCAATAAACATTACATCTCTCTTATTTATTTATTTATTGAGACAGAGTCTTGCTCTGTTGCCAGTCTGGAGTGCAATGGCACCATCTCGACTCACTCCAACCTCCACCTCCCAGGTTCAAGTGATTCTCCTGCCTCAACCTCCCGAGTAGCTGGGACTACAGGTGCCCGCCACCACGCCCAGCTAATATTTGTATTTTTAGTAGAGACGGGGTTTCACCGTGTTGGGCAGTATGGTCTTGATCTCCTGACCTTGTGATCTGCCCGCCTCAGCCTCCCAAAGTGCTGGGATCACAGGCATAAGCCACCACACCAGGCCCCACATCTTTTTTTAAACTTTTGTTTTAAGTTCCAGGGTGCACATGCAGGATATGCAGGTTTGCTTTATAGGTAAATGTGTGCAATGGTGATTTGCTGCACAGATCAACTCATCACCTAAGTATCAAGCCCAGCAGCATCCATTAGCTATTCTTCCTGATGCTCTCCCTCCCCACCGACGAACCCTGGTATGTGTTGTTTCCCCCACAATATGTCCTCATTGTTCAGCTCCCACTTATAAGTGAGAACATGTGGTGTTTGATTTTCTGTTCCTGTGTTAGTTTGTCAATAATGGCTTCCAGCTCCGTCTATGTCCCTGGAAAGGACACGATCTCATTCCTTTTTATGGCTGCATAGCATTCCATGGTGTACATGTACCACATTTTCTATATCCAGTCTATCATTGATGGCCATTTAGGTTGATTCATATCTTTGCTATTGTGAATAGTGCTGCGATGAACATATGTGTGCATGTATCTTTATAACAGAATGATTTATATTCCTTTGGTTACATACCCGGTAATGGGATTACTGGGTAAACTGGCATTTCTGCTTCTAGATCTTGAGGAATTGCCATGTTGTCTTTGACAATGATTGAATGAATTTGCACTCCCACCAACAGTTTAAAAGCATTCCTTTTTGCTGCAACTTCACCAGCATCTGTTGTTTCTTGCTTTTTTTTTTTTTTTTTTTTTTTTTTTTTTTTTTTAAGGAGTTTTGCTCTTGTTGCCCAGGCTGGAGTGCAATGGCACGATCTCGGCTCATTGCAACCTCCACCTTCTAGGTTCAAGCAATTCTCCTGCCTCAGACTCTCAAGTGGCTGGGATTACAGGCATGCACCATTGTGCCCGACTAATTTTGTATTTTTGGTAAAGATGGTGTTTCTTCATGTTGGCCAGGCTGGTCTCTAACTCCTGACCTCAGGTGATCCACCTGCCTTGGCTTCCCAAAAGGCTGGGATTATAGGCGTGAGCCACCATGCCCAGCTTCTTGACTTTTTAATAATCACAATTCTGACTGGCCTGAGATGGTATCTCATTGTGGTTTTGATTTGCATTTCTCTAATGGTCAGTAATGTTAAGCTTTATTTCACATGTTTGTTGGTTACGTGAATGTCTTCTTTTGAGAAGTGTGTGTTCATTTTCTTCCCCCATTTTTTAATGGGTTTGTTTTTTTCTTGTAAATTTAAGTTCCTTATAGATCCTGGATATTAGACCTTTGTCAGATGAATAGATTGCAAAAATCTTCTCCCACTCTGTAGGTTGTCGGTTTTCTCTGAGGATAGTTTCTTTTGCTGTGTGGAAGCTCTTTAGTTTAGTTACATCTCATTTGTCAACTTTGGCTTTTGTTACAATTGCTTTTGGCGCTTTTGTCATGAAATCTTTGTCCATGCCTATGTCTTGAATGATACTGCTTAGATTTTCTTCTAGGATTTTTATAGTTTTGGGTTTTACATTTAAGTCTTTAATCCATCTTGAGTTAATTTTTTATATGGTGTAAGGAAGGGGTCCAGTTTCAATTTTCTGCATATATGGCTAGTCAGTTCTTCCAGCATCATTTATTAAATAGGGAATCTTTTCCCCATTGTTTGTTTTTTGTCAAGTTTGTTGAAGATCATATGGTTGTAGTTGTGCAGTCTTATTCTGAGTTCTCTATTCTTTTCCATTGGTCTATGTGTCTGTTTTTGTACCAGTACCATGCTATATTGGTTACTGTAGCCTTGTAGTATAGTTTGAAATCAGGTAGCATGATGCCTCCAGGTTTGTTCTTTTTGCTTAGAATTGTCTTGACTATACAGGCTCTTTATTGGTTCCATGTGAATTTTAAAGTAGTTTTTCCTAATTCTTTGAAGAATGTCAACAGTAGTTTAATGGGAATAGCATTGAATCTATAGATTACTTTGGGCAGTATGGCCATTTTCACGATGTTGATTCTTCCTCTCTCTGAGTATGGAATGCTTTTTCATTTGTTTGTGTCCTCTCTGATTTCCTTGAGCAGCAGTTTGTAGTTCTCCTTGAAGAGCTCCTTCTGTCCCTTGTTAGCTGTATTCCTCAGTATTTTATTCGCTTTGTAGCAATTGTGAATGGGAGTTCATTCATGATTTGGCTCTCTGCTTGCCTGTTGTTGGTGTATATGAATGCTTGTGATTTTTGCACATTGGTTTTGTATCCTGAGACTTTGCTGAAGTTGCTTCTCAGCACATTTCTTCTTTATTCTTGGTAGAGTCACTGGACATTAAGTAGAGGCAGATTACCATGTGAATTACAGTGACAACAACATTTATGTCTCACCGAGTATATCTGTGCTTTGGGGAAAAGAAGTAACCGTGAAACAAAAAGTGAAAGTAGAAGATGAAACTGAGCATTAGTTTTGGAGTCACAAAGAGTAGATTTGGCTAATTTCTTTAGATCTCTAAACTCCATTTTCCTTCTCTATAAAATGGGGCTAGTAATAATAATACCTGTTTTGCCAAACTTTTATAAAGCTCAATTGAGATGGTGTATATAAAAATACACACTATCTCATATACACTATTTTATATACTATTGTGAAATTCGAGAGCTGTGCTTCTTCCAAAGTCTCTAGGGGAGGATTCATTTCTTTACCT
Organism: Rhinopithecus bieti; assembly: GCF_001698545.2. NCBI lineage: Eukaryota > Metazoa > Chordata > Mammalia > Primates > Cercopithecidae > Rhinopithecus > Rhinopithecus bieti. The sequence goes on from NW_016807677.1 coordinate 8,205,953, forward strand.
CTTCCAGCTTGCAGGAATCATCTGCATTTTGCGGCCCCTGTCCCCTTAGTAATGCTGGAGTTCATCTTCTGTCCTCACTTCTCTGACTCATACCCCCTGATTCCCTCTTATCAGGACTCTTGTGATTATGCTAGGCCCAAAAAGCCTTTAATTTAATCACATCTATGAAGTCCCTCTTGCATATTCTAAATATTGGTTCTTGCCTTTTAAAATACTTCTTAATCTAAGAAGTGTAAGACAAATGCATAAGTAACTATAGTAGAAGACAAAATGTAGTCAAGCTATCTCAACTGTACCACATTCAGTAGGAAGGAAAATGTAAGGAAAAGACTCTCAGCTAAAGATCAAGAAAAATGTCAAGAGGAAATGATAGGAAGGAAACAAAAATGATGTTAAGAATTCAAGCCCAGATCATTAAGTTAAATAAAGGAGTTGTCATCAACATAACTATGAAAGTCAGAATGGCAGCAAGGGATGGGGGGCTGGTCTGTTATATGATAGATGAAGTCTGAGACATATTTTAGAATACCTAGTTCAAGATATCCAGCAGATAGTTGGAAACGAGATATGCATTTGCAGTTAAAAAGAGAAACTGAGGTTGGATATATGAACATAAAAGTCATTTGTATAGAGACAGAAGTTGATGCCTTGGAAGTAGATAAAATTGATGAAAAATAAGAAGATGTAAGAGGACTAAAGAAATAACTTTTAAAAGACAGTTTAGAGAGGAACTCGTAAAGGAAAGAGGAATGGTCAGAAAAACCGGGAAATTAGCACAATGAATATCACAAAATCTAAGCAGGTCTAAGCAGGAATTTCAAAAGAAGAGATGGTTGGCACTATGAACAATTTCAAATTACCAATGTGAGTAAGGAGGTGAAAAGAGATGTTCACTATGGTAGAATATTTCTACCACACAAAGGCAATAGGTGAAATACCCTCAAGAGCATACATTATGTAAAATAATTGTTATGAGTCTTGACTGTATGTATTACCTTTGATTTTAATAGTATATTTCATTTTAAGCTTATATAATTTAATTTTTAATAATGGCTGTGTTTAACAACAAGCTCGGATAATTTCTGAAAATATAACGATTGACAATTATAAGCCAGAAAGAGTGTGCTCCAGCACATCAATGTTCTGGCTTAAAAATGCACTTTTTCAGGCCGGGCGCGGTGGCTCAAGCCTGTAATCCCAGCACTTTGGGAGGCCGAGACGGGCGGATCA
>NW_016807677.1:8207539-8243657 GCF_001698545.2 Rhinopithecus bieti
AAAAAAAAAAAAAAAAAAAAAAAATGCACTTTTTCATCATTCTACTATAAAGATACATGCACACGTATGTTTATTGTGGCACTATTCACAATAGCAAAGACTTGGAACCAACCCACATGTCCATCAATGATAGACTAGATAAAGAAAATGTGGCACATATACACCACGGAATACTATGCAGTCATAAAAAAGGATGAATTCATGTCCTTTGCAGGGACATGGATGAAGCTGGAAACCATCATTCTCAGCAAACTAACACAAGAATAGGAAACCAAACACCGCATGTTCTCACTCATAAATGGGAGTTGAACAATGAGAACACATGGACACAGGGAGAGGAACATCATACACCAGGGCCTGCAGGGGGATGAGGGGCTAGGGAAGGGATAGCATTAGGAGAAATATCTAATGTAGATGAAGGGTTGATGAGTGCAGCAAATCACCACGGCACATGTGTATTTATGTAACAAAACCGCATGTTCTGCACATGTATCCCAGAACTTAAAGTATAATTAAAAAAAAGAAAAGAAAAAACATCCACAATTTCTTCATTCATTCATATTGATGCCATGCCTGCTCTTTGCTGGGCCCTGAGCTAATTACAGAGGAGATGAATGTAAAAAAGAGACAAGCCCTTCGCTTGAGGATCTCAGTTCAATGGAAGAGACATAACACTAGCGATACGTATGTGTGTTGCAATAGAAATCTATACAGGTCTGACAAGAGAACAAAAGAGGAAATAACCAATCTTGCTGCATTAGGGGAACAAAAAGTCCATACTCCCTAGCATGAATTAGAAGAACCTCTATGAACTGGTCCTTCCTTACTTACCAGCCTCAGCTCCCATAACTCTACTTATATCCAAGTGGTAACATGATGATTAGGCACACAAGCTATACAGTCATGTGCACCTGTGTTGAAATACAAGTTCTGCTACTTATCCACATTGAATCACTAAGTAATCTTCCTTTCTAAAACAAGACTAATAGTACCTACCTCACAAGGTTGTTGTAAACATTGATGCAGATGATGTCAATAAAATATTTAGTAAATACTTGGTGCACAACTTGCAATAAATTGTAGCAGATGTTCTTATTTTATTTGTACCCCACTATGTTCCAGTGATAATGAAGTACTTGTAATTTTCGGAACACAAGATGACTCTCCAGGATCTGTGCCTTTGCCTGATGAATTCCTGCTTATTCTTCAAAATTTAATGCACACATCTGGTCTCCTCTGTCAAGAGCTAGATATTCTCTGCTCTGTGTCACGACTACGCCAAGTAAATGCTATCTCATTGTTGCACTGATCACAGGATAACAGCAAACTGAGGATCTCTTGTGGATGGGGACCATGTGTTATTCCTCTTGTCATCCCTAGTGCTTGACACGAAATAGACGCAAGATAATGTCCAATTAGTGAGCATATTTAATAGGAAAAGACAAAATGTAAGTGAAAAGAAAAGACCTAAGATTCTAAAGACAAAGTTTTAAAATGTTCTTGCCATTTGATCCAATAATTTCAACTTTAAGGAGTTTAGGAAACAATCCTAATTAGAGAAAATGTCCTAAATATAGATGTTTTCTGCAGTTATTTATAATATCACAAACCATAAAAAATAAAGAAGCTACATATATGATAATAGAGACATAATTCTCATAAAAATATGTGTGATACAACTGCTTGACAAATTATTATGTAATCATTAAATATAATAGATATAAAAACAATGCAATGACAAGGGAACATGTCAATGACATAAACAAGTAAAAAACAAGAAGAAAAAATTAAAAGTATTATCTAAATGCACATACATTTGTGCACATAGAAAAAGAACTGAAGGGAAATAGACCAAACCTCCCAACAGAGCTTGGGTTGGAGTATGGGAATTATAGGTGACTTGGTGATTTATTTCCTTTATTGGGAAAGGGACCATTTCAAAATTCATCTTCTATATTTTCTATAAATAATGCATTACTTTCACAAAGCTTTAAGTACATGGTTTTCTGAACTTCCCTAGGAACATTCAGCAGCCTGGGAACAGAATCAGAGAAAACTAATAGTTGAGTTTTCTCAGAAGTAAAGAAATTTGAGAATCTTAATTGTAGCATCATGAGCATCACTGACACGAGGTCCGGCCTGGATAGGGAAGTATATAAAAGCCAGAACAGGGTCATGGTCTGAGAAAATGTGGTCAGACAGGAAAATATTAATCCTTTGTATTTTGGAAATAAAGTCAGTGTGAGGGCCAAGCTGAAATAAATGGATAGCTTCTTTGGTCATATTTCAAGACACTATTATAACAAACTAATTCATCTGATTTCCCAGCCCACATGAAGTTAGAAGCAGTTAATTGAAGGAGGCATATATATATGAAACCAAATTAGATGGTCTAAACTGCTGGATGTAGGATGTCCTGCAATCAGAAATAGGAGTTGATTCTACAGAGGTAGCAGCCACAAGGACTGGAAAACGTAATAAGCAAATTGGGACCTGAGAAAGGGGCAAATATTGTACACCCTGAATAGACACATATGACATCATTGTATTATAGTGCAGCATGAATTACAGCATAGCAACTCATACTTGAGACAATAATTCCCACACCGCAAACATGAACGCAGAATCTTCCTGATACAGTTTGGCTGTGTCCTCACCCAAATCTCATCTTGAATTGTAGCTCCCGTAATTCCCACATGTTGTAGGAGATAACTGAATCATGGAGGTGGTTCCTCCCATACTGTTCTCGTGATAGTGGATAAGTCTCACGAGATCTGATAATTTTATAAGAGACTTTCCCCTTTCACTTGGTTCTCATTCTCTCTTGTCTTGCCACCATGTAAGACATACCTTTTGCTTTCTGCCATGATTGTGAGGCCTCCCCAGCCACGTGGAACTGTAAGTCCATTAAACCTCTTTTTTTCTTTATAAATTACCCCGTCCCAGGTATGTCTTTATCAGCAGCATGAAAACAAATTAATACATTTCCTTTTAAATTTGTGAAAAATCAATGAGAAAATGTATATGAAAGCACTTTGTAATGTGTCAAATGCTACACAATTGGTTCATTATTATTTTTAGCACTCTGTAAAGGAAGACAGTAATACAAATAATGCATTTTAAATGTGTCTATCCAAGCCAATTAATTTTTTAATTGGCTCTTAAAATTATCATTTTATTGATCTAGAAATTTTATTTTGTAGAATATCTCATTTTCTAATACTGCTGAATAAAAAAGATGTTATTGTTCCCTTGGGATGATGTCTCATAACTTAGAACAAATGACTTATTCATATTTTCCAGGGCAAATTTGAGAGATAGAGAGCAAGACAGTGAGAGAGAGAGAGAGAGAAAGAGAGAGAGAGAGAGAGAGAAGATAATAGCTCAGGACACCTGGGGGAGGGAATGCCACAGATGTGGAAAGAAGGAGCAGAAAGAGGCAGCAGGGTTGCCTAAAATAAACTTTCCTTACTCCCCACTTTTGCTGTGTTGGCCAGTGACTGGCTGCCAGGCTGCATGCCAAATTCCAAAGGACAAGTAAATAAACAGTTAATGCAAGTTATTCTGCAAATTTGCACATGCCCGCCCACACAAGCACTAAATTAAACTTTTCCCAGCTGAAATCAGGCTGCAGGCAAATAAGAATTGTTACCTCTTCTTTCCTCATTAGACATCCTCACTGTGACTTTGACTCTGGGAAATATTTGGTTGTCAAGCAAGGTACCAGTTAATTTGAGCCCTTTTGCCCAAGTCAGATTCATTCCTGAATATAGCAACTTCACTTGTCCTTGAGAAGAAGCTACAGATAGTGGTGTGGTCAGATTTATGCATGTAGAAAAAAACAAGCCCACATTCCCCGAAATGTCTTAACTTTGACCAGCTCCAACTGGATTTTATTGCTATTTGATTTCTAGAGGGCCATGTGCCTGACCGCCCAGGGGAATAGACAATGCTCAGAATGAATATTGAAATACCAAGTCATTATTTACTCTGGGGGACTGCCAGAGCTGCCTGCTGCCTGAGTTTTAGGGGAGCCGAATAAGGGGTTCCTATTTTAAAAACGCAAAGTAAAATAATTCTCCGTGGTCCCCTCCAGATAGCACAAAATGAAGTCACTGCAAAGAGTGATGTACCAAAACAAGATATATAATGAGAAAGAGCATTTTCTTATTGTGATCAAAACCTGATGGTGGGGCCCAAGACCAATCAGTGTAAGTGGATCCCTCACCTACCCTGCCCGATACCTGTATGCAGATGAAACCGAAAAATGTATGGCAAGGGCAGCTTTGAGTTGGAGCGGTACACTTGAAGGCCCTACCAACAACCTCCATACGTAGCACGTGCTGAAGAGGAGAAGCCGTGGTGAAGGAAAGCCCGTGGGGAGCTGATTATAGACCCATGAAGCACATGCCTGTTTTCAAGCTTGCAGTGTCTTGGCTGGTGCCTTCTTTGAATGCCTCATGTATCACAGGCAGAGGCAGCTAGGCATCAAATCAGAAGAACGAGCGAAGGATTCCCTAGGCACTTTTTTGAAGGCTGGCAGTTCTAAAAGGTCATCCTGCTAAAATGGGAAGTAATTTCATGGGCTGGTGGTGATTCTGCCTTTGGTAATAACAAACAAAGTTGAGACCAATGATAATATTCAGGATCCCCCACTATGTAGTGATGAAGGAGAGTGATTCTGATGAATTCTGATTGCTTTGGAGGAAAAATGCAAAGAAAATTAATCTTCCCCTTGGGGGTAAAATCCTCACCACCGGAGGTCAATGGCCCCTCCCAGAAGTGGGTTCGAGGCTCCCATTAGGAATGATTATCCTGTTTTACTTTTAAGAGGTAGCATTTCACCTAATTATAAAAGTACGCCATAATTTTAAAAAATATATAGGGCTCCCTTACACAATTTACTACCCTTGAAAACTGTAACAACACATAGGGATGTGGCTCCTTGCTTGGATGGGACCAGACTGGAATGCCAGGTCAGAGTGCAGCATTCACCATGGATAAAAGACAGGATGGCTGATTTGAATGAAAGCAAATGGTGAAGTTTTCTGTAACCATGGTAACCAAATCAGAAGCACATATTAATGATAAGCAAAAACAACTGGCAGTTTGCCTAGGCATCACTTAGAAGTACTAACTTCCTAAGGTGAGTGCCATGAACAGTCTACAGAAAAACAGTTCTACAACAAGTCCGCTTGTTCTCCCTGAAAACACACGTGCACACACACATACACACACACCCCACAGGTTTGTTGCTGTGGTGGCAGTGGTACAGGTGTGCACTGTCAGTATCTGTTGCAGATACAGAAGCACTACATAAGATCAGGGAGCAGAGCTCATTATTGGGGCTGATTTCTGGGAATTTGCATCTCTTCTTTATTGAGTGGACTCCAAGCAGAGACTCGCATTTCCCTAGCATGGCCTTACTTGTCATCCAGCTACATTACTTCACTGAGAAATGAAGATTGAGAAATTCAATCTTTCAAAAATAGGGGTCATGATAATAGCAACCACTTCTACAGCACTTTTATGTACCGGTCACCATTCCAAATTATTCCTAAATTACATATCTTTAGTTAATTCAGTTTCCCCCATAAGTAGCATCAAGGTAGTCCCATGGCCATCTAAGCATAAGTCATTTGCCTTTCCATGGTATGTATAGTCTTAGGAACCCTATAGTGGAAGTTTACAAATCCATAATCAGGAACTGGGATCATCAGCGAAATTTTGGTGAGCATATCACAAGCTTCAACTTCAGAAGACCTGAGTTCAAGTTTAAGTTCTCTTGCTTCCTGCATAACTTTGGGCAACTTGTTTCAGGTTCAGTTGCCCATGTCTGAAATGGGGATAATCAGTTTTTACCTTGATGACTTTATGGGATTATATGAAATGTTGTATATCAGGGCACTTAACTTGCCCCATCAGCAAAAACTGTTTCTTCTTCTGTGTTATCATTGCCCATTTTATTTGTGTCTCTTATAAGATACCCTACAACCTGGCTCTCATTAGTTTTATGTAAGCCTAATTCATTGAATTATGAGCTCTTTAAAGGCAGGAATAATATATTAGTATTTTTGTATGCTCAATACCAAACCTAGTTTATTTCTATAAATTAGTACATTTATATAAATTATAAGGAGGTCAATACTGGAATGTTTAACTGAATTTAATTCAATAAAGCTGAATTGGATTGATTTGAATTGAATTTGCTGGCTATTTGCTCCTCAATTACCATTTCTTTTTTTTTTTTTTTTTTTTTGAGACGGAGTCTTGCTCTGTTGCCCAGGCTGGAGTGCAGTGGCTGGATCTCAGCTCACTGCAAGCTCCGCCTCCCAGGTTTACGCCATTCTCCTGCCTCAGCCTTCCAAGTAGCTAGGACTACAGGCGCCCGCCACCTCGCCCGGCTAGTTTTTTGTATTTTTTTTAGTAGAGACGGGGTTTCACCGGGCTAGCCGGGATGGTCTCGATCTCCTGACCTTGTGATCCGCCCGTCTCAGCCTCCCAAAGTGCTGGGATTACAGGCTTGAGCCACCGCGCCCGGCCCAATTACCACTTCTTATTGTGAGTATCTGGAATGAGCAGTAGACAGTGTTGGGCAGCTTGGGCAAGATGGGATCTGGAGTAGATTCCAATCAGAGTTTGGGGTGAGATTGAAGCCACAAACCATCAGTTGGAGGCATGTGTCTGCCATCACTTTCTGCACAGGCTGAGGCTGTATAGCCAAATCTAAACATTTGAGCTCTGTTTCTGGAACCAATACTGTTCTTCTCACCTAACTGAGAAGTTCTTCAATAATTTCATTTTCCTTAATCTATTTCCCTATTTCTAGACCCAAGAAGTAATATATCCATATCTCTAAAAAAAACAGTATCCCCTTGAATAAGAGGAGAAAGACAGACTGATAATGATTTTGAGGGTAATATGTAAATGTGTATGATCATTTTGATATTTATGCTTACATTATGAATTTTTAATAAAGATATTTGTCTTTTATCTTTCACAAGTAAATCAATGAGATAATGTATTGGAAAGAGCTTCTGTAAACTTCAATAGACTACACCAAGTTAAGTTGTTACAAGAATAAAAATCTGCATGGCATCAGTTGCCTCTGTTCCATCACTTTTAACATAAGGAATTTGTAAACTTGGATTCAGGTCCTGGAGCCAGTTCCTCTGTCCAGCTGTCAGGAATGTCACAGCTGAGTCAGGGTGCTCTGTGGGGCCATCCTCGCATCCACAGGGTTTCCTCTCCACAGCCTGAGCCACTCCTTAGTTGGATGCTTGCCTGCCTCATACCAATTAGGCTTTCAAGCATAGGGCAAATCTAAACCAAGTTTCTTTGGGTGTTTCTAGGGGTTAGGCATTCTTGATTTGCAATCATGTGGTACTTCATTATCTTCTATGAGCATTGCTTTTGCGGCCAGCATCGCTCCAGGAAGTACAGAGTGCCTGGCTGAAAGTAAATCTTGGAGTGTTTCCAGTTCTTCAAAAAGAGCAGTTGATCCTTTAGTAGTAGCTGGTATTCCAGACTTTGCAGTCCAAGATGAGAAATTCAGTCTCTCAGAAACAGGGGTCATGATAATAGCAAACACTTCTATAGCACTTTTTATGTAGTTGGCACCATTCCAAATTATTCCTGAATTATATATCTTTAGTTAATTCACACTATTAGCCCTATGAAGTATAGATATTTTTGTTAACTCCGTTTTATAGATGATGAGGCTGGGGCACAGAGAACTAAACACCTTGCCCAAAGTCATATAGCTATGCAGTAGTATAGCCAGCATTTGAACCCAGTTGGGAGAGCTCCATATTCTTAATTACTATGCTATTTATAAAAAGGGGTATAGAAAAGTAAAACATACAAACTCTAAAATCTCATTATAGCAGATAATTTTAACTAATTCCCCTCATTAAAACTCTTTCAGGATGCCTCTTTCATAATTTTGTTACCTGAATGTTTCTTCTACCGTCTCTCTGGCATTGCTGATAATCAGCAATGGAGTGGCCAAAAGGAAAAAAAATAATCCTCTCTCTCTCCTTTTTTCTTTCCCTTCTTCCCAAACATATTGAATCCTAATATCTACTAGTAATTGACCTCAGAGTGAAATATGAGCATAAATAAGTTATGTTGTCAAATAATTCACAATCTATAGGAGGAAACAGAAATATAACTAGTAGTTCAAAGTTTTATAGTTAAAATATACAGTTATTTTTTGTTTTGTTTTGTTTTGTTTTGCAGGAACACTCAGTATCATTAATTCTGCCTGGAGTTCCAGGAAAACAGAAAAGAAAGAAAAGAAACAAGGATTTGAGAAAAGTCCAAAATAGATGTTGATTTACTCTCAATAAAAGTCCTTTCAATTCAACAGATGTTTAGAGAGAGTCTACTGTAAATTTAGCATTATATTAAGGTCCAAAAGCATATGAAAGATGATAGGACAAGGTTCCTGCCTCAAGAAGCATATAAGGAGGAAATGAAAGCTACACCCACAAAAGTATTAGAAATGTATGACAGAGTGCCAAATGCATCATGTAGACAAGAAATGCAATAGAAGGTGAGGGAAGGGAGCTATATAAACACGGAGTTGAGAAGTCACAAAGAATGTTACGGAGATAGGACCTCACTGTATGTGTTTTGTGTACTAACCTTACTATGGCTCCATCTTATTTACCTACCCCTATTTTCCCTTAGCCAGAATTTCTCTGTCTAAAAAACAGGTTGTATTTATTTTTATAAGCTGATTTGAATCCTTTTTATATAAAAGAGTAGAGAAGGAAGGGAAAGGAGAGAGAGACGGAAGAAAAGTATCTCCATTAACCCTTGAACCTTACTATGCTCTGAGGCATTCAGTCCAACAGCATATCATTATGTAAACACTGTAGTAAAGCGAAGTGTGTAAGAACATAAGCTTAAAAGTTTGACTTCAGGGGGTTCAGCTCTCAGTTCTGTCACTTATAGGTATGTGACATTGGACAAGTTACTTGTTGTGTCTTTTGAAAACTTTGAAGGAAGAAATCTAAAACTATTTTCCATATTGATATTCCAAAAGTTTTTGTGTATTTTTCCTTCCTGCACCCTCTAATTCATAAGCCACATATGGAGGCCTTGGTTTTCTCACCTGTAAAATGGAAATAATACTATTACTTTCCTCAATAGGTGTTGTTAAGCTAAATACATTAAAGTGCTTAGAGCAGCCTCTATACATAATTCTTATTTGTCAGTCATTTAGCAATTATTCCTTGAACATTCCAAGAAGTGAGCTAAATCTTGGGAATATGAAAATAAACAACTCACAGTCTCTATATTTAAGAATTTCACAATCTAGTGCAAGACATGCTAAACAAATAATTTTAATACAGTTTGGTATTTGCTAAATTAGCCATATACACAAGCATATTTTCATATTATACTTTAACTAGCATAGCATAAGAATGCATTAACTTTCTGCTAGGCTTATCAAACCATTGGCTAAAATTGAGCTCATTGTCAAGAAAAATTTCTGGATTTTGTCATGTGAATTATTACTTATTCACCTCTTCTGTATCCTGTAATATGCAATCGAAATTTTTAAATGTGTCTTTTTCTGTATTACATTTCATCTGCTTTAAGCAGGTCATTCCAACTTGTCAGCACTTCTTTAAATCTTAAATATCATCCATAACCCTCATTTTCCCTCACAGGTTTTTGTGTCATGTAAATTTGATGAGCATGTCATCCACTTCTTCACTAGGTTTATGAAGAGGACAGTCAAGGACAGAGCCCCACGGCACCGTGAAAGACATCCCTTCATGTTAGCACCTAAGTATTAATCAACCTTTTGATATTCAACAAATTGTATTAAAATGTTTGACCTCACTGTATTATGATTCAGTCCATGTTTTTAAGTTTTGCTTGTCATTATATTTTACTGAATTTTTATTTTATAAGTTACGTAATAAGAGACTATGGTGTTTTGCTAAAATCCAGATCTATTCCCTATACAGTGCTCCTTGATCTATTAAGCCAAAACCCTACCAAGGAATAAAAATAAATCATTTTCAATGGCTCATTCTGACTCCTAGCAATCACTACTTTCTTTCCTAGTACTAAACTGTCTGATGATTATCCCACCTCTCCAACTCCTCATCCCACCCCTCCCCATCCCCTAAATTGTGAGCTCCTCTGGGTCAGAAACATAATTCTTTGTCCATAGCACCTAGCATACTTCTGGATATATAATAGATGATCAATAAATAGTTGTTGAATAAATGAATAAAACCATCTGTCCTATTTGGTTTAGGTTCAAGTTTTATCCAGGATATTTCTTCACTAAATTACAATAACTATTCCAGGCCACGTATGCGATCATTCTTTGGAATTTATTAGGTTATGGGTTATTAATAATTTCAGTCACTAACTTAGAAATGATGATGTACAACATGGCACATGTATACATATGTAACAAACCTGCACATTTTGCACATGTACCCTAGAACTTAAAGTATAATAATAAAAAAAAGAAATAATGGTGTAATGTTAATGGATAACAAAGAGAAAATGCAGCTCAATTTGTGTTTTACTTCTGCCTTTTCAAGGAGAATGGTCTCCATGTTGAAAAGGTTAGAATAAAATTGGTTAGATAGGTATAGAGATGTAAGAAATCTGCCTATTCCCAATGAGTTCCAGTTTCTAAGTGGATTAAAACCAGGGAACTCAGATATCTTGCAAATAAAATCATTCTAGGTCCACCAGTGGCCTCTAAAAATATGTTGAGAAGTCTTAGAAGCCTAGAATAGGTAAAGGTAAATAGTATTCTAATTTTCTAAAGAGAAAAAAGTAGATTATGTCACTTGGCATTATTCTAGACTGTAAAAGGAATGGTTTGCGAACACCCAGAAGAGAAACTGGTGATAGCTTAGAGAAGCCCAGTTAAACGCCTCTCATTTCCTCTTTGACAATGTTCTGGGCTGATTTTTCTATTATTCATCAATTACAGAACTCCTACTCCAATCAGACACTGTGCTAAGTGCTAGGGATATAACAGTGAACAGGACAAATACGGTCCTTCCCAGTCAATCTTAACCAAGTGCAGGGGTTACAAATGTTGGCTCACAAATCATACACACCAAGCAATTGTTGTTTGGCCAACACAGTGTTTCTTAAAGCAGTTTTAATTAGTTGGCACCATTTTAAGCTGGAAGTTTTCATATGACAATCTAGATTTCTAACTTATTTTAAGATAAGAGGAAAAGCTAGAGAAGACTGTGATGCCTAAGAGATGGATAGTCAAGAAGGAAAGAACGGGTTGTTCCCCAGAAGGCTACCCACGCCTCACATGCCATTTATCACTATTCAAGCCCCAAAGGCACAGCTCAATATTCCCAGTGGTTTAAAGGGAATCATCCCAAGCAGGGCCCATAAAAGCCTCCCCAGGGAGCCCAGCCAGGTTCTACAGCTGCTCATTGTTTAGCAAGACCAAGGAAACGAAGGATGACATAGAACCAGAGTCAATTCTCTTCAGACCTGAGAAATCTTCATTACTCTGCTACAGCCTTAGAGAGATTTAGGGAGGTCCCTGATGAGGAGCTTCCCCTAATAAGCACTTTGGATAAATATTTCTGTCAGTCGCTGGCATCTGGATGTCAAGAATTTTATGAACATGGAGATTAGCTCCAGATCCATCACTCCTATAGAATATGTAACCACCCAGGCTTAGCTACTGCTGGCAGCTCAGAGTTAGAGTCACTTAACTCCTAAGCCAACCATCCTAGAATAACATCCTCAACTCTTATTTACTCAAAATATTTAGATACAATCTGGGGAACCGAAGAAGGAAAAAATGACCTTCCACAGAAGATAATGGGTAGGTTTGATTTACCAGTTCAGGACTTCATCTGTTGTTGTTTTTAAACCACAGTTACCATAACAATAGCCCTTAGAGAAGTCTCATGCACAATTTTTGCTCATTTCATTTTGGGGAACTTCAGAACATTGTGTTATATCTGATTCAACAAAGAATGTTTCTAACATTTTACCATTATATAAACTATTTGCTGCAGCTTGAAGTAGAGTGCCTCTTCTGTTCCTAATTTACCAAAGAACTTTTAATCAGATGATTTTTCTAAATCTATTGAGAATATTGTCATTTTATTTTACTTTCGATTAATGCAATAAATTCATTATTAGATTTTCTAACATAAATGTGACCACAAATTCCTGAGATAAAACATTTTCAACATGATCTATTACATTATTATATACTCCTTCTGGATTCAATTTACCAATATTTTGTTTAATACTTTAATATTTCTGTTCATAAGTGGATTGGACTTTGATTTACTTTTATTTTACTATGTCCAAATTTGATATCAAGGTTATTTAATATTACAAAATGAGTTGGAATATTTTCCCCTTTTTTCTGTCACCTTGAAGACTTTGTATAGGACTGAAATGGTCTGCTCTGTATAGTTTTGTAGAAATTACAAAGTCATTTAGTAAGGCGTTTTCATTCCAGGATGATTGCTCATTACTGAGCAATTTTTTTTTTCAAGTTATAGGGCTACTTTGATTTTTCATTTCTCTTTGAATAACAAGTTCATTTTGTATATATTTTAAAGTTTGTGGGCAAAATGTAAAATTTATTATTGTCTCACTAACTCTACTATATTGTATTATGACCCCTTTTTATACCTAAGATTTTTTTGTTCTGCCTTTCTTTTCATGATTAGCTCCATTTGAGATGTGTCAATGAATTTTTGGCTATATTAAATTATAGTATATTTATTTTTTGCTTTTTTAGGGTGTTATTCTGTTATCTCATTACTTTTAATCTCCTTAGATCAGTTTTGTTTCTTTTCTACCTTAAATTTTACCCTTCACTTATTAAATTTCAGCTTGTTTTTTTTTTTTTTTTGAGACAGTCTCACTCTGTCAAGTGTAGTGGCACAATCTTGGCTCACTGCTATCTCCGCCTCCTAGGTTCAAGTGATTCTCATGCCTACGCCACCCAAATAGCTGGGATTACAGGCATACACCACAATTCCTGGCTAATTTTTTGTATTTTTAGTAGAGACAGGGTTTCGCCATGTTGCCCAGGCTGGTCTCAAACTCCTGGCCTCAAGTGATGCACCTGCCTCAGCCTCCCAAAGTGCTGAGATTACAGGTGTGAGCTATCTTGCCCAGCCTTATATTTTTTTCTTTTGAAATGAAAGCATTTAAAGCTATAAAAAAAATTCTCTAGCTATCAACAGAGTAAACAGGCAACCTACAGAATGGGAGAAAATATTTGCAAACTATACATGTGGCAAAGGGCTAATATCCAGAATCTACAAGGAACTTAAACATACAAGCAAAAAAAAAAAAAAAAAAACATTAAAAAGTTGACAAAGTACCTGAACAGGTACTTTTCAAAAGAAGACATACATGTGGCCAACAAGCATATGAAAAAATGCTCAATATTACTAATTATTAGAGAAATGCACATCAAAACCACAATGAGATAACATCTCACACCAATCAGAGTGACTATTGCTAAAAAGTCAAAAACTAACAGATGCTGCTGAGATTGCAGAGAAAAGAGAACACTTATATACTGTTGGTGGGAGTATAAATTAGTTCAACCATTGCGGAAGGCAGTGTGGCAATTCCTTAAAGGACTAAAACCAGAACTACCATTGCACCCAGCAATCCTACTATTGGGTATATACCCAAAGGAATATAAATTATACTAACAAAAAGACACATGCACACATACATTTATTGCAGCACTATCCACAGTAGCAAAGACATGGAATCAACCTAAAAGCCCATTTGAATGGTAGATTGAATAAAGAAAATGTGGTACATCAAGGAGATACTACAGAAAGGTAAAAGTCAACTAAATGTTTTAAAATACAGGATATGAATGAAAAATTATCTAGAGAAATAGGTATCATACAGAAAAAACAATCAACTTATGGAAGTGGAAAACACATTTAAAAAATACAAAATGCAGGGCAAAGTTTCAATGATAGACTAGAAAAAGTAGAAGAAAAAACTTCAGAGCAAAAGACAAGGCTTTTACATTTACCCAATTAGACAATCACAAAGAAAACAATTAACTGAACAAAGCCTCCAAGAAATTTGGAACTATGTTAAACGGCCAAACCTAAGAATAACTGGTGTTCCTGAGGAAAAAAAACTAAACGTTTGTAATACTTATTTGAGGAAATAATTGAGAAGAAACTTCACCAGCCTTGCTAGAGATCTACAGAAGAACCTCAAAGAACATCAGGGAAATTGATTGCAAAAAGTTCATTGCCTGAGCACATAGTCATCAGGTTATCTATACTCAAGAAAAAGGACAGAATCTTAGGAGCTGTGAAGCAAAAGCATCAGATTACCAATAAAGGAAAACCTATCAAATTAACAGCAGACTTCTCAGCAGAAACCTTATAAACCAGAAGGGACTGGGTCCCTTCTTTAGCCTCCTGAAACAAAATAACTGTCAGCCAAGAATTTTGTATCCAGCAAAACTAAGCTTCATAAATGAAGGAGGGATAAAGTCTTTTTCCAACAAATGCTGAGAATTTGCCGCTACCAAGTCAGCACTACAAGAAATGCTAAAAGGAGTTTTAAATCTTGAAACAAAACCCTGAAATACACCAAAATAGAACCTCCATTAAGCATAATCTCACAGGGCCTATAAAATAATAACACAACAGAAAAAAACAACAACAAGGTATTAAGGCAACAACATTGTTGTTGAGCAGTACCTCACATCTCAATAGCAACATTGAATGTAAATGAAGTAAATGCTCCACTTAAAAGATACAGAATGGCAGAAAGGATAAAAATCTACCAACCAAGAATCTGCTCTCTTCAAGGCACTCACCTAACACATAAGGACTCACATAAACTTAAGGTGGTAAAGGGGAGAAAAAAGATACTCCATGCAAATGAACACCAAAAGTGAGCAGGAGTAGCTATTCTTACATCAGACAAAACAGACTTTAAAGCAACAATGACAACAACAACAAAGATGGATATTATATAATAATACAAGGATTATTCCAACAGGAAAATATCACAATCCTAAATATATATGAACCTAACACTGGAGCTCCCAAATTTATAAAACAAATACTACTAGACCTGAGAAATGAGATAAATGGTAACACAATAATAGTAGAGGACTTCAATACTCCACAGACACGACTAGACCGGTCATCAAGACAGAAAGTTAACAAAGAAACAATGGTCCTAAACTATATCCTACAACAAATGGACTTAACAGATATTTGCAGAACATTCTACACAACAACAGAATATACATTCTTTTCTTCAGCATATGGAACATTCTTCAAGGTAGATCATATGATAGGTCACAAAACAAGTATCAATAAATTAAAGAAAATTAAAATCATATCAAGTATCCTTTCAGACCACAGTGGAATAAAACCGGAAATTAACTCCAAAAGGAACCGTCAAAACTATACAAATACATGGAAATTAACCTGCTCTTGAGTAATCTTTGGATCAACAATGAAATCAAGATGGAAATTTTAAAATTCTTTGAGCTGAACAATAATAGTGACACAACTTATCAAAGCCTCTGGGATATAGAAAAAGTGGTGCTAAGAGCAAAGTTCATAGCATTAAATGCCTACAGTAGAACATCTGAAAGAGTGCAAATAGAAAATCTAAGGTCACACCTCAAGGAACTAAAGAAACAAGAGCAAACCAAACCCAAACCCAGCAAAAGAAAAGAAATAACAAAGATCAGAGCAAAACTAAATGAAATTGAAACGAAAAGTACACAAAAGATAAATGAAAGAAAAAGCGGGTTCTTTGAAAAGATAAACAAAATTGATAGGTCATTAATGAGATTAACCAAGAAAAGAAGACAAAATTCAAATAAACTCAGTTAGAAATGAAGCTAGAGATATTATGACCAAGACCACAGAAAAACAAAAGATAATTCAAGGTTACAATGAACACCTTTACACACACAAACTATAAAATCTAGAGGAGTTGAATGAATTCCTGGAAATATACAACTCTCCTAGATTAAATCAGGAAGAACTAGAAACTCTGAAAAGACCAATAACAAGCAACAAGATTGAAATGATAATAACAAAATTGCCAACGACAACAAAAAAAGCCCAGGACCAGATGGATTCACAGCTGAATTCTATCAGATGTTCAAAGAAGAATTGGTATCAGTCCTATTGAAACTATTCCAAAAAATGGAGAAAGAGGGAATCTCCTCAAATCATTCTATGAAGCCAGTATCACCCTAATTCCAATAACAGAAAAGGATGTAACAAAAAAAGAACATTAAAGACCAATATCCCTCATGAACATAAATGCAAAAATCCTCTTCAAAATACTAGCTAACTGAATCCAACAGCATGTCAAAAAGATCATATGCCATGATGAAGTGGGGTTTACTCCAGGGATGTGGGGATGGCTTAATACATGCAAGTCAATAAATGTCATATATCACATAAACAAAATTTTTTTAAAACAACATGATTATCTCAATAGATGCAGAAATTACGGATTTGACAAAATCCAGCATCCCTTTATGATTAAAACCCTCAGCAAAATTGGCACAGAAGGGACATACCTCAACGTAATAAAAGCCAGATATGACAAACAAACATTATACTGACTGAGGAAAAGTTGAAAGCATTCCTCCTAAGAACTGAAACAAGACTAGAATACCCACTTTTACCACTTCTATTCAACATAGTACTGAAAGTCCTAGCGAGAGCAGATAAGAGAAAGAAATAAGGGACATCCAAATTGGTAAAGAGGAAGTCAAACTGTCATTGTTTGCTTATGATATAATCATATACCTAGAAAATCTAAAGACTCGTCCAAAGAGCTCCTAGATCTAATAAATGAATTCAGTAAAGTTCCAGGATACAACATTAATGTACACAAATCAGTTACACTGCTATACACCAAGAACGACCAAACTGAGAAATCAAGAATTCAATCTCTTTTATAACAGCTGTAAAAAATAAAACACAGTACTTAGGAATATACCTAACCAAAGAAGTGAAAGATCTCCGCAAGGAAAATACTAAACATGGCTGAAAGAAATCATCAACAACACAAGCAAATGAAAATACATCCCATGCTCATGGATGGGTGGAATCAATATTGTAAAAATGACTACACTCCCAAAAGCAATTTACGGATACAATGCAATTCCCATTAAAGTACCATTATCATTCTTCACAGAACTAGAAAAAACAATCCTAAAATTCATTTTGAACCAAAGAAGAGTCCACATAGCCAAAGCATGACTAAGCAAAAAGAATAAATCTGGAGCATCACATTATCCAACTTCAAACTGTACTACAAGGTTATAGTTACCAAAACAGCATTATACTAGCAAAAAAATAGGCATGTAGACCAATGGAACGGAATAGAGAAGCCAGAAATAAAATCAAATACTCACAGCCAACTGATCTTTTACAAAGCAAACAGAAACATAAAGTGGGGAATGGACACCCTATTCAACAAATGGTGCTGGGATAATTAGTAAGCACATGTAGAAGAATGAAATTGGATTCTCATCTCTCACCTTATACAAAAATCAACTTAAGATGGATCAAAGACTTAAACCTGAGACCATAAAAATTACAGAAGATAACATTGGTAAAACTTTTCTAGATGTTGACTTAGGCAAAGAGTTCATGACGAAGAACCCAAAAGCAAACACAACAAAAACAAAGATAAATAGATAGGATTTAATTAAACTAAAAAGATTTTGCACAGCAAAAGAAATAATCAGCAGAGTAAACAGACAACCCCAAGAATGGGAGAAAATATTCACAAACTATCCATTCAACAAAGGACTAATATCCAGAATCTACAAGGAGCTCAAACAAATCAGCAAGAGAAAACCAAATAATCCCATCAAAAAGTGGGCAAAGGACATAGACAATTCTCAAAAGAAGATATACAAATGGCCAAGAAACATATGAAAAAATCCTCAACATCACTAATTGAATATGAATCAAAACTACAATGCGATACCATCTTACTCCTGCAAGAATGGCCATAATTTAAAAATCAGAAAATAATAGATGTTGGCATGGATATAGTACAAAGGGAACACTTTTACACTGCTGGTGGGAATATAAACTAGTACAACCACGGTGGAAAACAGTATGGAGATTCCTTAAAGAACTAAAAGTAGAGCTACCATTTTTCCAGCAATCCCACTACTGAGTATCTACCCAGAGGAAAATAAGTCATTATATGAAAAAGACATTTGCACATGCATGTTTATAGCAGCACAATTCACAATTGCAAAAATATGGAACTAGCCTAAACGTCCATCAACCAACAAGTGGAAAAAGAAAATGTGGTATATATACACCATAGAATACTACTCAGCCATGAAAAGGAATGAAATAATGGCATTTGCAGCAACCTGGATATAGTTGGAGACCAATATTCTAAATGAAGTAACTCAGGAAAGGAAAACCAAATATCATATGATCTCATAAGTGGGAGCTAACCTATGAGGACACAAAGGCATAAGAATGATACAATGGACTCTGGGGAGTCATTGGGGAAGATAGGATGGTGTGGGATACAATACTACGCATGGAGTACAGTGTACACTGCTCAGGTGATGGGTGCACCAAAATCTCGGAAATTACCACTAAAGAACTTACCTGGCCGGGCGCAGTAGCTCACACCTGTAATCCCAGCACTTTGGGAGGCTGAGGCAGGCAGATCCCTTGAGGTCAAGAGTTCAAGACCAGCCTGGTCAACATGATGAAACGCCATCTCTACTAAAAATACAAAAAAAAAAAGAAAGAAAGAAATTAGCCGGGCATGGTGGCAGGCACCTGTAATCCCAGTTACTTGGGAGGCTGAGGCAGGAGAATCGCTTGAACCTGGGAGGCAGAGGTTGCAATAAGCCAAGACTGTGCCATTGCACTCCAGCCTGGGCAACAAAAGTAAAACTCTGTCTCAAAGAAAAAAAAAAAAACTTATCTGTGTAATCAAAAACTACCTGTTCCCCCCAAAACTAATGAAATATAGAAAAAAATGTAGTACATATACACCATGGAATACTATGCAGTCATAAATAAAGAATAAGATTGTGTCCTTTGCAGGAACATGGCTGGAATGACAGGCTATTATCCCTAGCAAACTAATGCAGGAACAGAAAATCAAATACCACATGTTCTCACTTGTAAGTGGGAGCTAAATAATGAGAACATATAGACAGAAAGAGGGAAACACAACAGACACTGGCCTACTTGAGGGAGTAGGGTGGAAGGAGGGAAAGGTTCAGGTAAAAAAAAAAATTGGGTACTATGCTTAGTACCTGGGTTATGAAGTAATCTGTATATTAAACCCTCGAATCATGAGTTTACCTATGTAACAAACCTGCACATGTACTCCTGAACCTACAATAAATGTTAAAATATATTTTTAAAAAATTATCTTTACTGCTTTAACTATATCCCACACATTTTGAATTACACTAGTACTATTATTATTTAGTTCTAATGAGTTATTTTAGGGGACAGAAGATTAGTTTTTACTTTAATTAGGCTGTAGACACACAATGTAATCTGTGTAATACTGGTCCTTTGATAGCTGAGTGTTTTTTGTTTGTTTGTTTTTTGTTTTTTTACCTAAAATGTAGTCAATATTTGTAAACGCTTCATGTGTGCTTAAGAACATAGTTGATCACTATTCACAGATTCCATATTTGTGAATTCAGTTACTACAATTTGTGATCCCAAAGTCAACACTCACGGTGCATTCACAGTCATTTGAGGACATGCACAGAGCAGTAAAAAATCAAGTTGTTCAATGCTCACGTTCCCAGCCGAGGTCAAACAAGGTGACATCCCACCTTCTTGTTTTAGCTTTTATACTATAAATAAACAAATGTCCTTTTCACAACCTAGTCAGTGTCACGATTTTTGCATGCATTATTGTGCTTTTTCTTGGTGATTTTGTTATTTATAGTGGCTTCCAAGAACAACGATAAAGTGCTATCTAGTGTCCTTAATTGCAAGAAGGCTACAAGATGTGCCTGACACAGAAAATACATGTTAGATAAGCTTCCTCCAGGCATAAGGTATAGTGCCATTGGCCTTGCTCAATGTTAATGAATCAATAATATATATTAAATAAGGTGCCTTTAAACAGAAATGCACGTAAAACAAAGTGACATATGAATTGGGTGATAAAAATATTATGGTCAGAGGTTTGCAGGAACTTAACCTTATATTTCCCCCAGGACCAATAATTCAATATTTGCCAAGTCGGTATTCATGGGGATTTTATAGAGCATAACTATCACGAATCACAGGAATTGACCACATGGACTCTAATTATTGGGTAAATGTTCCTAATATGTCCATTATATTTTTAAAAAGAAAATTGTGGTCAACAGTGTCAACAACCATGGTGAATCTGGATGACAACTGCTGATTTTATGAGATCTCTTGTAACCTTGGGGATAAGATTAAGGAGGCCCACAATAAACCAGTTAAATAATCATATTCAGAAGAGGCTGATTAATGGATCCTCATCTTGGAGGGAGGTCTCTAGGGGCTAGCTTCAGAGCTCAGCTCTTAGCCTTGCCCATTCAACATATTTATCATGATATGGATAAGAACAGTTAGAGAATAAGCTCTTACAGCAACTTTTCTAAACTTACTGGTTCCCTTTATTTTTTCATCTTCTCCACCTACCTATTTAAACTCTATCACCATTGACTTTCTCCTTGTTACTCTTCTTCATCTAAGACTACATATGGCTAGAGAGAAATGCAATTTCACTTGTTCTCTTCTTGGTGTTTTTAAACCACAATGAGATACCATCTCAGGCTAGTTAGAATGGCAATCATTAAAAAGTCTGGAAACAACAGATGCTGATGAGGATGTGGAGAAATAGAAACACTTTTACACTGTTGGTGGGAGTGTAAATTAGTCCAACCATTGTGGAAGACAGTGTGGCGATTCCTCAAGGATCTAGAACGAGAAATACCATATGACCCAGCAATCCCATTACTGGATATATATGCAAAGGATTATAAATCATTCTACTATAAAGACATATGCACATGTATGTTTATTGCAGCACTATTCACAATAGCAAAGACTTGAAACCAACCCAAATGCCAATCAATGATAGACTGGATAAAGAAAATGTGGCACATATACACCATGGAATACTATGCAGTCATAAAAAAGAATGAGTTCTTGTCCTTTGCAGGGACATGGATGAAGCTGGAAACCATCATCCTCAGCAAACGAATGCAGGAACAGAAAACCAAACATTGCATGTTCTCACTCTTAAGTGGGGCTGAACAATGAGAACACATGTACACAGGCAGGGGAACATCACACACCAGGGGCTATTGGGGGTGAGGGAAAGGGGAGGGAAAGCATTAGGACAAATACCTAATGCATGCAGGGCTTAAACTAGATGACGGGTTGATAGGTGCAGCAAACCACCATGACACATGTATACCTATGTAACAAACCTCCACATTCAGCAAATGTATCCCAGAACTTAAAGTAAAATTTAAAAAAAAAGAAGAAGAGGTACACAAATCCTCTTGTGTTAAAGACTTTTTGTCATTATCACAATAGCATAATCACAAAATAAGTCAGAGAGAGTGACCATGCTTTTCCAAAGCAGTAACAGTTATAGTCCTAGTCTGTGTTTAATTCATTTTGATTTAATAAGCATGCATCCGAACATCTAGCATAGGCCAGGCATTGTGCAAGGTGCCTCCAGGGACACAAAGAGGATATAAGGGGTCACTCTGCCCTCAAGAAAGGTGATAATGAAGCTCACTTTATTAGAGCCTGGGAAGCCTGCAGGGAGGCCAGCGTTCTTGAGACATTCCTCTGAAAGTCGGCTTGAGCATTGGCTTTTTTGAGAACCTGAGGCTTGTGTGATTCTCTTGGCAAAGGACCTCAGCACAGGGAATGAGCAATTCCCTGGGGCATTTCTTCAACCCAATGTATAGATGAGCAGATGATCAAACAAACACACACACACACACACCACCACCACCAGTACCACCACCACCAGTAGGTGACTTGAATCTGGAAGAGAAAGCAAATGTATAAAATAAAACAATTAGAATCCAGTCTCTAAATCCAAATATAACAAAATAAACTACCCAGACATCCACAGGGCAAAGTTAAAAATGAACATTTTTTCATTATAATCTCACTATGCCACCTTTATGCTAGTTTTTGTTTGTTTTTAGAGATTTTTTTTTTATTTTAAAATTATACTAGGTGGTTGCCAGGGGCTGAGGAGAGAGGGAAATGGGAAGTTACTATTTAATTTAATGAGTACAGAGTTTCAGTTTTGCAAGATGAAAAGAATTATAGCAATGGATTATGTTGATGGTGGCACAATGTTATGAATGTACTTAATACCACAAATTGTGCACTTAAAAATGGCTAAGACGGTACATTTTATGTTGTGTGTATTTTGCCACAATAAAAAAATGTAAAGGAAAAAAACCTACATCAGATGTTGAAGACAAGGAAAATATGTCATTTTGAGATTTCATTTTCACTCTATAGAAAGAGTGAAATGCTTTTAATGGCAATTAATGCAGAGTCCTGCTTTTTCATACTTATGACCACCTGCCCAGTACAGAAAGGTGAATTTAGCTTAACAGTCTTAGGAATTTTCATGCTGTCCTTAAAACCTTAACACACTGTGCTGCAACAATATAGTGTCGCTACTAAATGCAAGGGCTTTGGGCAAGTCACACTGGCTTGTCTGCAACCTACTCTTCCCCCTTACTAGCTAAGTGGCTTTGGGGGTAGTTACTTAAGCTCTCTGAGCTTCAGTAATTTATGGGCATTAATATTTACTTCTTGGGACTGTTCTAAGGATCAGTTGAGATCGTGCATGTAAAGTGCCTGGCCCATAGTAAGCACCACAAATAATGTTCATGATTATTTTGCACATGCTATTCTTTATGTCTGTGCTGCCTCCGACTGCCCACACTTAGCCTGGCTAAAGAGTTACTTCCAGAAAGCCCTACTGATCCAGACACCCTCACCCCAATCCCTAGTGCACTCTAAGTGTGCTGATTTCTATACTTCTTCTTACCACATGCATTATAATTATGTGTGTCATTGTGTCACTAGATTGTGAACTCTTTGAAGGCAGGAACTATCTTGAATCTTTATAGTCAAAGAATCTAGCAGCACTCGTCACATAATCATGAAGAACAATGTTATATGTCCTCTAAAAGATCTAATATAATCTTCAGGAGTATTTATAAAAATAGCATGGTCTCTGTTTTTAAAAGCTTTTACAAATAAACTCTGACAATTGGGATGGAATCTTGTAGAACATTAGCTGCATGGTTGGATTAGATCCATGGTTCCCAAGTGTGTGAGAGTGTTGTAGGCAGGGTAGGGGGTAAGTTTTTCAAGCATTCTTTCTTGGGAAACTATTCTAACACTATGTTATTATGTACTTCTGTGTTAAATTACCCTTCTTAAAAAGTGAAAAGAGAACTATGAATATTTAGAGAGTGGGGATTTTTTGTTCAGTTTGGTTTAACGTTCTTAATTGGCAACATTAAAAATTAGCAACTTTTTTCTATTCTCCACTCTCTAGCATTCCAACATTTAAAAAATTTAGTTCTCAGTGAGACCAAAACCCAGAAACCAATGAACATTAAAGTTCATTTCAACCCTTATTCTGGCTGTGTGATAGAGAAACTGTGTTCCCTACATACAGCATCTGATCATACATATAGGCACATTTTAGAATTTAGGAAACAGAAAAGACTCCCCAAACTCCTATCACCAACTTCCACTAATGGTAACCCTAGATGTTAGGTGAGTGACAGATTTTTGAGAACTTACTCATGACGTTAAATTCAAGCCCCTTGTCACCAAGAGATTATCTTTCAGGAGGAGGCGCTAGGGATGGGAAGTATGTGGGGCCCTAAGAGAACATTACAAGAGGCCACGCTGTTAGGTGGATTTTGTTTTCCAAAGATAAAACAGAAACTATCAAAGCCAAATAATAACACTGCTACTACAGACAGACTGACATCTTTTCCTAAAACTTCATTAAGCCATCGTTTGCTTTTCCAGTATTTCCTTTTTGATCACTCCAAACAAGAAAGATGCATTATCTTCTTAAAAAATGGCTTGAGAATCCTCTTGTCTTCTTGTTAACTTGGAGATGTCAAAAACCAGTGTTCATGACATTTTAGTTTATATATGGGAAGTGACAGTTCAAACCCTGAAACTGGCTGATGTCAAATAGCCAGATAATGGAAACTTCTGCTAAAAGGTTAATCATGGAGGATGGTGGGATGAAATGTGGTTTAGAGGAAACTTGCAAAACTAAACATGTTAAGCACCTGAAAAATAATCTACAGGACAAAACTCTTGCCTGTAGAATCGGACTTGGTAGGCTTAGAAGAGGGCTATTTGTTATCAGTGGTGGTTCAGTTCTGTTCCCTGTGCTTTCCCCAAAACAGCCACACAACCTGTACTGCAGGGAAGACTAGAAGAGATTCTAGGACTGCATTCTGCCTACAAAAAACTAAATTATAACATTTGTCTTGACAACAGTGGTTGAAGACAGTCCTAATACCTAATAAGAGTTATTTAGGAAGTGTCCGAAGGCTTTATAGTCAAATGGAATATTTATGCTGAAAATAATCCTATTGTGCCTCCCTAAGAAATTCAACTTTCTACTCTCCCAACTATTTCACATCTTCTCTTCCCTGCTCAAATCTCTAACTAACCCCTCCTCCTTCCTCCAGCTAAAGACCTCACCTCATACTTCATAAAAAATGTAAATCCAATAGAAAAAAGCCACCTCACTGCTTAATAATCCTACCAATTTCCTTGCACCTGCACCCTTTTCTCTCCTACATAAATGTCTGCCTTTTGAGTGGATCATTCTCATTGACATACAAACATCCCTTACTGTCTTCCATCTTAAAAAACAAACTTGGCTTCCTGGACTCCACATCTCGAGGTCCCGCTCTGTTTCTCAGATCCCCTTCTGAAGAAAACTCCTGTCTCAACTTGCCCACCTCTCATTCACTTTCCAATGTACACTGATTGTGTTTTTGATCCCACTGCACATCAGTGACCTAACTTTGCCAGTGCCGTATTCTCCATATTCATCTTTTGTGAACACCCAGCAGCAGTATTTGTTGTGATTACAGAGTCTTTCTTCCTAAGCTTCTTTCATACCACTATCACTTGGTTTTCCTCCTACTCCACTTTGCACTCTACTTACCAAGGTCCTCTTCTTCTAGCAGATTCTAAATGTTAGAGAAATTTGGGACTTTGTCCTCCACTCTCTATTCCTGTCTGTCTATGCTCTCTAGGTGATCCTATTTAGTCCCGTATGTTTTAAGATAAGGATTCTGAAATTTTTAGCTGTAGTCCTGGGATTCTTAAACTTTGGTGTCATAAACCCTCTTGGCAGTCTGGTTAAGCCTAAGAGCCCTATCACAGGATAATGATTCTATAGGCATG
The DNA here is from genome assembly GCF_001698545.2 of Rhinopithecus bieti. NCBI lineage: Eukaryota > Metazoa > Chordata > Mammalia > Primates > Cercopithecidae > Rhinopithecus > Rhinopithecus bieti. Next base: position 8,233,051 of record NW_016807677.1, read on the forward strand.
AAAGAGTATTACAAAAGAAACAACAAATTGTAGTACAATATAGTTATTAAGTTAAAAAATATTATAATAAAAGATAATTTTCTAAATTCATTAAGTAATATGATAAAGCATAGGACTTAATAATGAGGATAATATCAATGTGGTGGTAAGTATACATAATATTCAAGATAATGGTAATGATATGAAAATATCTCTAACTTATACCGTTGAATATATCATGAATATACCCAATGTTACTGTTTTGTTGTCTATAATCATAATCGAGAGAAACACTGAATTTCAATGAAAATTGAATCCAGTAATTCATAACATAATAAATAATGATAAAATAGGATATATTCCAGGGGAAAAAAAGAGATATATAAATGGTGTGGTGGCTAATTTTATTTGTTGACTGGGTCACAGGGTGCCCAGATAATTGATCAAATGTTATTCTAGACATTTCTATGAGGGTGTTTTAGATGAGATAACCATTAAAACTAGTAGACTGAGTAAAGTATGTTCCCCTCCCTAACGTGGGTGGCCTCATCCAATCAATTGAATAGAAGAAAAGGGTTAGTCCTATCCAAGTAAGAAAGAATTCCTCCTGTCCAACTCACATTGAACTGAGACATTGGCTATTTCCTGCCTTCGAACTCTAACTGAAATATTGGCTCTTCCTGTTGAACCAGGGTCTTGAGCCTTTGGTTTTCAGGCTGGAACTACACTATTGGCTCTCTTGGGTCCCCAGACTGACAGTCCTACAGATCTTGGGACTTTTTTTCACTCTCCATAATTGCATGAGTCAATTCTTCATAATAAATAAATAAATAAATATTCTGTTTTCTATTGGTCCTGTTTTCTTCTGGAGAATCCTGACAAATACAAATGACCAGCAGCACATGAAAAGATAGTAAACATCATTAATCATAAAAAAAATTCAAATTGAACCCAACATGATACTACTACACATCCTCTAAAATAGCTATTTTTAAAATAATAACAAGTGTTGGTGAGGATATAGAGCAATGAGAATCCTCATCGTTGAATGTAGATATAGACAACCAACTTGAATAATAGTTTGGCAGTTTTCTTATAAAGCTAGATACATACTTATAATACATTACAACAATTTCATCCCTAGGTATTTAACCAAAGAAATGAAAGCATTTGTTCACTTGTGGTGGGATATGGATGGCCCCAGGCATGCAGCAGTCTTGCAATTATTTAAACTTTCAGTGGTTAATTGGGGTGAAATACTAATGGAAGGGACTGCACTGGTGGGTGCAACTTGTCAAGCATTGGAAAGTACAGTGGAAGTAGTAATTATAAGCACCATGTGGAATTGGATGGAAGACACTTATAGTAAAGAATCATCAATTAAAGGCTAATCACAAAAACCAGAAGATATCCTTGTGGTATCGCCTCTCTTCTCGTCTCCTTTGGCTAGAGAGCAAAAACAAACAAGAATCAGAGTAGCAGAGCTTCAAAGGATGTTGAATTCTTCACCTTCGACCTTAGCAAGTCTGATACACCAAGCTTAGGGCCCTAATTCGGGAAGATTGGGAGATAATGCCAGCACATTGATAGGGTAGTACTTGGAAGCTTGGAGAAAGCAATGGCTCATAGCAAGTGAAGTAAAATGCCACTACTGCTGTGGTAGAAGAAGAAGGAATCAAAAGTCTCAGAGAAATGGGCAGACCACGGTATATATACCACATCAAAAGCCAGAAAACCTACTATATTTGTCTGTTTTCAGCTGCTGACAAAGACATACCTGAGACTGGGCAATTTATGAAAGGAAGAAGTTTATTGGACTCAGAGTTCCATGTGGCTGGGTAGGCCTCACAATTATAACAGAGGTGAAAGGCACTTCTTACATGGCAGCAGGAAGAGAGAGAGCTTGTGTAGAGAAACTACCATTTTTAAAACCATCAGATCTTGAGAGACCCATTCACTATCATGAGAACAGCATGGGAAAGACCCGCCCCCATGATTCAATCACCTCCCACCGGGTCCCTCCATAACATGTGGAAATTATGGGAGCTACAGGATGAGATTTGGGTGGGGACACAGAGCCAAATCATATCACCTACTATATGGCTCTGTTCCATGGGAGGATCTGAAGAACACTCCATTTACCAAAACAATGACCAATGAGCTGAGTGGATGAGAAGGGGAGCAATATCACTACTTATTGCTGGCAACTCCCTGCAGGCCTGAGCTGACTACAAGAGATGCTGTTACAGAACCTGGCTCCCTGATAACAGTGGTGATCCTGAGATTCTCGAGCCAGGTGGTTGTGCTTAACTGTCTAAAGCAAAATAAGTGCAATCATGGTAATAAGCAGCAAGGTGGGGGTAGCAGCCAGGAAGGTCTGGACCTGAAGAGAGCTAAAGCATTAGTTAATACCATTGTTCTCCAACTTGAGCATGCATCAGAATTACCTGGAGGGTTTTTAAAAACACGACTTGCTAGATTCCACCCACCGCCTTGTTGATTTAGTAGTTCTGAGGTGGGACCTGCTATAATGAATAACAAATAAGTTCTCTGGTGATACTAATGCTGCTAGTTCAGAAATCACAAATTGAGAATCACTAGACTAATAGAACATGGCACTCCCACGGGCAAGATACACAGTCAACAAGAATATTGTTAAATATTTAATATCAAGAGAAATCATGAATGAATAATCAGAAGGCTAAAGGCCTGATTATTCATCCTTAAACTATTTTTTAGAGTGGGACTTATGGAGGCCAACTAATAGACAGAATTCTGGCTCAGGTTTGGCTCACAGTGGATCCACTGGATCTATGGACCCACCTGGTTATTTCCTCCATATTGCTTCCTTGGTTTGCGGAGCAAGAAATATCATACTAAAGAGGCTAAGTGGAAACCTCTGAAACTCCTCACTTATAACTCAAGAAAGAGAGTAAACCAAAAATAAAATTGCATCCTGGGAGGAACAAAAAAGAAGACTGTCATGCTTAAAGACCTAAAGGATATAGAGATAGTGATCCACATCATATCCTCATTTAATTTACCAGTCTGGGCCCTACAAAAACCAGATGGGTCCTGCAGGATGAAAGTAGACTAAAGCAAAATAAATGAAGTAGTAGGTCCAAATACAGCTGCTGTGCCAGATATTATTAAACTAATTAGCACCGTCTTAGTATGGTATGAGGCTACTGACCTGATTAACACATTTTTTAACCCTATCTGAAAGGAAGACAAGAATCAGTTCACAATCATGTGGGAAAGACACCAGTATAAAGTTACTACAGTCTAACCCAGGGCATGTTTACTCTCTTGTTCTCTGTCTTAATACAGTCCAAATGAACCTGGATCATCTGGACATTCTGCAGAATATCATAGTAGTCAAATGGTCATAATTAATTAACAAGATGATTAATAAGTGGAAGTACATTGGAAGCCTTGGTAAGAAACATGCACTGTATAGGATGGGAGATAAATCCTATAAAGATTCAAAGATATACCAAATCGATGAAATGTTTAAGGGACCATTGAAGAGCTTAGGACAAGTCTGTCAAAGTAAAAGACAAATTATTCCATCTTGGCTTCCTGTTACGAAAAAAGAACCACAAAACCTGGTTCTTTGAATCCTGGAGGTAGCCTATGCCCCATTCGGGAATGGTACTCTGATGATTTAGTGCGTTACCTGTAAGGATACCAGTTTTCAGTGTGGCCTAGATGAAGGATATGTTCTATAGCAGGTCCAAGCTCCGTGTAAATAGCCTTGCCACTTGGGCCGTATGACCCAGCAGACCCTATGTATCTCTGGTGGGAAAAGACACTGTGTAGAGTTTCTGGCAAGCACCAATAGGAGAATCACAAGTAGATCTGACGGTTCTTGCACAAAGCCACACCATTGATAGCACAAAATTATATACCGCTCAATAAACAGCTCCAAATGTGCTGCTGAGCCCTTGAGAGTCACACCTCAGATACTAGCAGGTGTATCTGATCATGAAACATCAAATGACTGTGAGGGTAGAAAAGTTTTTCACTCTGTCAGACCCACCATGTCGCAAGGTTGTACTCTTCCAGCATCAATCTATCTTGAGATATAAATAGTACATTTTCAATTGAACCCATGGAGGGCCAATTCAAGGTGATAAGTAAGCTGATGCAGGGGAATCTTTGAGCAGTATACCGGTCACTTTGTATGAAAAGAGAAGTGGACCAAGGTTATAAACTCAAAGCAGTGACAATTGACTTGGCTAGTTGATCAGAGGTCTGGAGGAAATAGATTGGATGATTGTATACAAGTCTGTGGAAGAGGCATGTGGGTAGATGTTTGGGAGAGAACATGATGAGCGAAGATCTTTGTATCCCACGTTAAGGTCCACAAGGGGGCATCGATCCACAAAAGAGGCATTTAACAACTAAGAAGACAGAATGACCTGGTGTTTGATGTCAGCCAACCTCTGGCCACTGGACAAACAAGTGCAAGCACAATTGGTTTATAAAAAAAGAAGCTAATTCATGGGTCCAATTGCTGATTCAGCTACCGCCACAGCCAAAGGTCCCAAGCGCCAGCAGCAAAGACCAATCTGAGTCCTAATGCAGCACTTAGCAACCAGCTACTTCACAAGTTTATTTCAGTGAATTCTCTCAATGCTGGAAAGAACAGCAATTCTTCTTAACTGGAATTGACACATATTCCAGGTAGGGTTTACCTTTCCCACCCACAGGGCCTCAGCTAGTGCCACTACCTGAGGTTATACAGAGATGATAACACTACAAGGATAAAGTGCCATTCTCCAGGCCAAGACAAGCTCTATTTAGGGCCACAGGTGGGTCACTGGGGCGATACTCCTCTGCTCAATTTTGATGGTAAATGGACAAATATTGCATCCATAGCCTAAGGAGGATGTGGTGACCACGTCACTCATACCCCTCAGGTATGAGTGACTGATTGAGCCCACCAGTTAAGCCACATAGGCCTGTTGAGAGGCTGGTAGTAGAGGGATATGAGGTGTGACTTTCACAACAGTTGTAGATGCAGAGATTGTATCGCATCCTACTAATCTTCCTCTTATAAATTTCCAGGAAAAGAGATGAACTGCAGTCCTGGAGACCATCCCAGATATCCTATGTGAAACAAGAGGATCTGTACATCCCAAGAGGTCAATTCTAGTGGATTATCTGGTATACCATCCAGGCTCTTTTTCAGTACCAAGGCACATACAGTATCAGTAGCCAGGAGTATTTGCTGCTAATTACTCACAGCTGTGTCTCCCTCCAGCCCTTGCCCTCTGTGAAATGGTACTACTTTGTCCAAAGTTATGCTCCCTTTTCACAGGAAAGTCCACATCTAATAACTGGTCTATGTGGGGTTATAAGAGCTCAACCCTCTTGCCTCAATTGTGGATATCTCTGAAGTCCCAGCCCTTCAGAGTTCCCTGTGGGGTTAGCTGAGGCCTCTGTTGCAAGCTGCATCCCACTTCTGCATTTCTATCTGTCCTATCCTGCTTCCTTTGCTCCCTCAGATTTGTGCCTGTGAACACTCACTTGATAAACCTCCTGCACATATATCTCAGCATCTCAGAGTCTATTTCCTGGGAATCTGACCTGCAACTGTAATGTTACTTTATGTAGTTTGTAGCATGGCTGACATATTAAAAGAATGGAGGTATAAAGACCAGCTAGAAATTGTTAAGTACCAAAGCAAGAGATGTTATAGGCCTGGCTGAGAAAGTGTGTGTGCAGTGGGGAAGGAGATGCATATTTGAGAGGGATTTCAAAAGGAGAGGAAGCAGTAATCCATTCTGATTCAATGTGGAAATGAGGAGAAAGGCAGAAGTAAAATTTAGACCTTTGGTTATTGATAGAATGGCTGTGCAACTGAGAGAAAAGAAGGGCGAACAGCACAACAGGGAAGAGAAGGTGTTCGCTTAGACCTGTTGTATTTGAGGTGATGGTGTACACCCGAAGGAAATGTAGTTACTTTAATATATTCCATAGAAAACATGTAAATTGAGTGAGTAGCAACCACTCCTCAGCCATCCTTGTGCATAGATTTTTCTTACACAAGGCCTATAGGTAAGGATGAGCTCACTAAACTCCAACAGGAAAGACAATATAACACTATTATTCTCTTATCTTCATTTTTTCCACTTCCAGATTTGAGGTCTGATATCAGGAATGCTCTGTGAGATGATCAATCTTTATGATATTTTTTCCTGAAAGTAATTAAATGGGCTGAAAGATAATTGTATAATCTACCAGGTTGAGAGATTTGTAAAATAAATAGGATAGTTTTAATATACCAGACCATAGTTGCAAGGAACAGATACATAAAACTATTTCTCTTAAGTCAAAGTATAATCTCTATTTTGCAGAGAAGCAAATAGACTTTAAAAGCACAGAACTATCAGAGGCATGCAAAACGTATCAGACTATGTGAAAAATACTCCATAAGACAATTTGATCAAATCAGCCTATCTTGTTATGCATTACTTTCCTCAATCCATCTGCAGTTTGGGAAAAGTGTATTTTTGAAATTTAAATATGCTAAGCCCCTCTCTCATATGCTTTTTTAGGCCATTAGGCCATTAATACTATATTCATCTGTATTAGATTTATTTCCTTAGGAAAAGGCAGCCACAATAGTTACAAGTATGCAGTGTACTGCAGAAAGGACTGAAAATGCTTCTGTGTGTTACTTCTCCACCATAGGGTATTTCTTAACGTGTTTAAAGACCTAGTCTTCTTCCGCCTCCCAATCTTAGATCAGTCTGTCAAATACTGCTTACACGTTTGGTATGCCAATGCTTACCAATGCTTGCCAACGATTGTTTGCACATGAGTTTCTTCTTTCTTGCTTGTTTTCTTGCTTTTTTTTCCCTCTCTCTCCCTCTCTCCCCTCCCTTCCTTACTTTCTTCTCTCATTCCATCCCTCCCTTTTCTTCTCTCTCTCTCTCCCTTTCTTTCTTTCTCAACATACAGCCGGAGGCTTAAAGGGAAGCAAGTTGACTATGACCATCCATGGAATGTGAATACATTCTGTGTCTATTTCTGTGTTCTAGCACAAAACAAGATATGCATGTAAAGCGTCTGCCAATAAAATACTTAAATTCAGAATCCTCCAATTTCTGTACTTGTATTTCATTAGCATTTTGGAAGAGTGTTAATATTTGGTTAAGCTAAATCCTGCTGTTGCTCTTGTCAAGATAACATAAAAATGCTGTATCAGCTGTAATTTTATCTTGACTCCTCTTAACATCCTCCTACAGAGCAACAGTGTGCCTATAGCAACACAGTCTGTGATACATTGCATATGTCTTCATTTGATGTCTTCTTTCTACAGAGCATTATTTTCTCACCTTGTCCTTGGATTCAATGTGGATGATGCCTAACATTACTTTCCAACCAAAAGACTTAAAAGAAAATACATTGGCACTTTAATTCAGCAATCATATGATACTCAGAAAATGAATGTATATTTCTCTCCCTTCCCTGCCACACACAGTGTGCAAACAAAGGCTCTGTCTGATCACCCAGCCTGACAAGGCAAGCCCTTAAGCTATGCCACAGCTTAATTAAGCACATGTCTGCAAAATTTAATTTGTAAAAAACCCCATTAAAAATCATATATATATATATAGCAATACTAATATATATATATATATACTAATTACTTTTTTTTTTTTTTTTTTTTTTTTTTTGCTTATTAGCTAAAGCATTTCCATGTGTAAACACAAGTATTTTCTTTTCTCACCAGTCTCCACTTCCTGCTCTGTTCTTCGACTTATGGTGCCATTCAGTAATTTAACGTTGCCATGTTTTATCACTGGAGCTGTAGAAACAGCCTACAGTGCCTTAATAATAGGAAAGAAAGCTCACATAGGAAAGAAATGTCCTGGCAAGTTTAATTTACAGGGATGTGACTTCATGTTGTTTCACTCATATTTGCATACTCTGGTTTTGTAAGGTCTTTTTGTATGGCTTGGGAAAGATGGTAGGATCCCTTCTTCCCCTTCTTCTCCTCCTCCCCTCCTCTACTTCTTCTCTCAGGAGATCCTGTGCCTGTCCCAAGGCTTAGAGAGTCAAGGAACTCCAGAATTAACTCGTGGCCCCTAAAATAGAACTAAGGTACCAGGACACTCATGTCCACATTAAACAGAAGATTATAATAATACCATTTTTTGTGTGGTGCTTTGCATTACACAACATGCTTGTACCTACATTCATCTCATATATACCAAGTCAACAAACCCTTGAGGTATTACATATGTCTAAATTGAAGTACAGAGCAGTTAAGTAATTTGCCCATGTTTACACAGTTAAGACGTAGGGTATGGAGCCAGGAAGCAAACTAAGATCTCTAAGAACAGAGGTTCCCTGATTTGGATTAATGGGCCTCAGAAGGAAAGTGCCAGGAGCAAATTCATAAATTTAGGTGATTTTGAATTTGTATTGTTAAGGCGAAATAACTTTCCGGTATAAATAAAATGCTAGGTAGTCAAGAGTTATTGGATAGCAATATTGTACATGAAAATGCCTAAAATGTACAGTGACTGAAAAAAATGATATAAATATGCTAGTGGAGATTAAAAATATTTTTATGGACTAGTCATTTGTTCCTCCCCAGCAGGTATTTTCTTGATTGTTTTGGAATAAAGCCATTTTAGAATTCATACTTAAATCAACTATAAAATGTCTCTTCATAGAAAGATCATTTCATAAAATGCTGTTGTTAGCCCAACCTACTTCTAGGTATGAAAGTAATGAGGTGAACAGATTCAAGGTTAATTGCTACCCAGAAAAGAATCTATTTGCAAAGCTATAATCCTAGATCAGTTGCCTCTCTGAATCAGGCAGTCAACATTCACTATTGTAGGGAATAGGATCCATTTTAACATTAATCTAAATATAGGACAATTAGCAAAGAAACTCTACTGGTATTATAAAAAATTAACATATTTCTAGACAAAATATAAATTGCTTTTTATATAATCTGCAATTTGGGATTGCTTAAATGCTGGATCCATTACTGGATAATCTTATTTTGCCTGCAGAAGAATTTAAGTCTTTTAGTTTTAAAATTTCAGAGAAGCATCTCTGATTTATTTTTTCTGATTTATGATTCTTGGAAGGCATGTCATTCTCTACAAGAAACTAAAGAACAAATTCAAATAATGGTAGGGGTTTCTTTCCATGACCCATTCCTTCAGAATGTGGGTTTATCACACAGCAGGATAAATCAGAACATAAATTACTAATCACTATGTCCATCTCATTCACAAAATAAAACCTAAATTCATTTATTTGCTCATTGCTGAAGCAAATTGACTGTAGTATAGTCTGTACACGTATCAAACTTTTTTTATTTTCACAGAACCCATCTCAAAGCAATTGCCTCTTCAAGGCAATTTCTGTTTTCTCATTCACAAACATAGCACTTGGCTACTGCTTCATAGAATTATACTGTAAAACATTTCCTGATCTGTCCGTCTTTCAGTAGAAACTTTTCATTCTAAATCTCAAAATTGTATATGTATGAATATGCCTTAAAAAAAGAAAGAAAGAAAACAAAGAGTAATGAAGTATCTGAACAGGTAGAAAAAAACAGTTTATTAAGTTTTGTTTGTTTGTTTATTTTCCTCAGGACAAAAATTATTTCTAGGTTGAAGAACTAAGTATAGAAATGTTTAGTTATGCTGTGAGAACCTCACACTCTCTGCCCTTCTCTAGTTTCTTCCATTTCTGGAGCACATCTAGAACCACAAGCTCTGTAACCACAAAGCAAGCTCTGATCTTGAAAGAAAATTGCTTTGGGCATGTTTACTAGGTCATACAATTGGGTTGTTAAGGAAAGTCTTAGGAATCATGATTTCTCTGTGTAGCATACTTTCCAAGAAAGGGTGAGGAGGGAAGAAAAATCGATATAAACATATCAAAGTAATAATTAAATCTCTGTAAAAGTTTATTTCTGTTTCTGCAGTAGCATATATGCGATTGTACACAGATACACCACATACGCACACACGCACACTCTCTCTCTCCCTGGAAAGCACATAAGTGGTGGCTCTGTCATGTGATTTGGGGAAATTATTTTACCTTTTAACATTTCAGTTTCCTGATCTAAAGGGGGAAAATTCTCCAAAGACTATGAGGATTAAATGAGAGAATGAATGTAATGGACTTTGAAGTTATACAGTTTGGGTTAGAATCCTGCCTCACACAATCCTGGCAAGTGATTTACTGCCACAAAACCTCAGACTCCTCATTTCTAAAAGCAGGAATAATAATAGTGCCCATCTCCTGGGTTTTTTGTGAAGACTACAGGAGATAATAAAGGACTTAGTCCAGTGCCGAGTACACAGTAGGCATTCTTGAAATGACCATTGTCTTTTTCCCTTTCCCTTCAGTTCTCAAATGCAATCTTATGATTATTCTTACTAAACATCTTATCAATTTGACGATCAAACTCTCCATTATTAAAATTAAGGAACCTAGGGAAAAATTCATTTTAAATTTCCTTCTGAAGTGTGAAACTTACATAATGTGCTCATTTGTAACTGCTTTTGTTTACTAAAAAGTTTGTAAAGACTTTTTAAAATATCTTTCACTAACACTTTTTAGAAACAAAAAATGTTAAG
>NW_016807677.1:8245372-8265910 GCF_001698545.2 Rhinopithecus bieti
GACTTTTAAAATATCTTTCACTAACACTTTTAGAAACAAAAAATGTTAAGTACAATAAGAAAATGAAAATAAGAGATTTCCATACCCAACATTAATCACGGTTAACATCTTAGCAGATTAACTTTTATGTTTCTTTCTTCATTCTATAGAAAATAACTCTATTCTTTTAAAAGATGGTACATACTAAGTATAAGAGATCAAACAATCCAGAAGACTAAAAGCTTTAAAATCATTTTAAACTCCACTACCCAGAAATTACTATTATAAATATTAGAAGAAGATAATTCAGGATATTTTCTATACAACTACAGATAGACGGACTAACACATGTATGTATCGATGGATGGATGGATGGATGGATGGAGAAATTACTTAAAAATTAAATGGGCCAGGTGTAGTGCCTCATGCCTGTCAGCACTTTGGGAGGCTGAGGCGGGTGGATCACAAGGTCAGGAGTTCGAGACCAGCCTGGCCAATATGGCGAAACCCCGTCTCTACTAAAAATACAAAACTTAGCTGGGCATGGTGGCAGGAGCCTGTAGTCCCAGCTACTTGGGAGGCTGAGGTAGGAGAATTGCTTGAACCTGGGAGGCAGAAGTTGCAGTGAGCCCAGATCACACCACTGCACTCCAGCCTGGGTGACTCCACCTCAAAAAAAAAAAAAATTAAATCATATATTCTTGGAATGTTTTTAAAAGAAAACAAGTAAATTGAAGGAATGTCACATTCAGATAAAATATTTCTCCTCAAAAGATATTATTTTCCAAAACAGTTCTTTAAGATTTTATGTGGGAAATGAGGGTTTACAAAAAGAGAGTATGAGATATTAATAAAATCTGTCATTTTCTAAACCTACAATTATCCATTTTATTCAATATCCATTGATGCTATGCTTTAAAGAAGACTAAGTCTTCTTTCCCTCTCTACTCCTCTGATCTCTCAAAAAGTTTTTAGTTCTTTTTTATCTTTACATTGTTAATATTTTGCTATTTTTGCATCTTCTCCTGTTACCATAATACCTGAAATATTTTATATTGGTTTTATACTTAAGTTGATTCATTGCTTACCCACAAGTCTTTTTATTATGGTTTCTATATTCACGAATTCTTTGATTTATCTCTTAGCTGGCTAGCTTTATATTTCAAGATCTTTTTTCAATAATGCTGTGTTCCCCCAAATTGTATAACATTTGATAATATCTGTTTGTTGCCTTTATTTCAGAATACCATTTTGGCTGGGTATAATTCTGGAATCACTTTTACTTGCAAAACTTCCATTAATGTGTTTTCCTCTGGCTGCGGAGAAATCTGAAGTTCCTCATCCTTTCATGCATGCAACAAATATTTACTAAGTACCTACAATTTGCCAGACACAGTTTTAGGCACTGATGATACAGCAGCAAACAAAAACAAAAACAAAAAAAAACAAACAAAAAAAACACTCCCTGCCATTATGAAGCTCACATTATACTGGAACACTTGAAGTTTAACAGCTTAATAAAGGTAAGTCTTGATGCTAAGTATTAAATTTACCAAGAACATAGGATGATTTTTTAATCCTCAGATTAAATTTTTATGTTTAATTTATTTGCTTTGGGTCCTCGTTTTATCTTCTTATGTATGAAACCTCTCTTTTCATTTCATATGTAATGTCATCTTTGAACACTTGTTTCATTACTTAACTTGCTCTATAGAAGGCAGAGTTTATAAAGAATTACTTCCTATTCCATTAGGTTATATTTGCATTTAGGTTCGTCTCTTTCTTTTGCAAGCAATGCATGATTTCATGCTGTGCTATAGTATTTTTGCATAGTTGCCATGCCATTTTGTTTCATCTTGCTCAATTTTTTCTATCTCTTCTGAGATTTTATTATATGTTCTATACTGGGATTCTGGTATACTATTCTTTTTTTTTTTTTTTTTTTTTTTTTTTTTTTTTTTTTTTTTTTTTTTGAGACGGAGTCTCGCTCTGTCACCCAGGCTGGAGTGCAGTGGCGCAATCTCAGCTCACTGCAAGCTCCGCCTCCCGGGATCACACCATTCTCCTGCCTCAGCCTCCTGAGTAGCTGGGACTACAGGCGCCCGCCGTCACGCCTGGCTAATTTTTTGTAATTTTTAGTAGAGACGGGGTTTCACCGTGTTAGCCAGGATGGTCTCGAACTCCTGACCTCGTGATCCGCCTGTCTCGGCCTCCCAAAGTGCTGGGATTATAGGCATGAGCAAACGCGCCCAGCCGGATAGTATACTATTCTGGTGGGGGAAGACCTTCAAGTTTTGGATCACTCTTTGAATTGAGGTATAGCCTAGAGTCCTCCTTCCCATAAGAGAAGCAGCTTTACCATTCATTTTTTATCATCTATTTCTCTCCAGTTGCAGTTCATGCTAATTATTGACCAGAAGGAAAAAATAAATGAAACTGCTTACTCATTTTTTGTTGTAGATGAGGCAATATTGGGCAGAATTATATTTAGCCATTTCAGAAGTTTATTCTCTAGGATTTGGAGTGAGGTGAAGAAGGCAGCCCTATTACTCTTCCTTACTACTCTACAGAATTGTTTCCCCTCTAAGTAACCAGGTTTTGAAATTTTGGCTTAGGTCAATGGAATTTAACTTTTGATGCACCTTTGCAGCTTTAAAAATTCCTGAAGCTTAAAGATTTGATGTTCAGGTTGTACCCCAGACAAATTGAATCAGAATCTCTGATGGAAAGAAACCAAAATATTATTATTAATATTATTATTGTATGTATGTATGTATGTATGTATTGAGATGGAGTCTCACTCTGTCACCCAGGCTGGAGTGCAGTGGTGTGATCTCGGCTCACTGCAACCTCCGCCTCCAGGGTTCAAGCAATTCTCCTGCCTCAGCCTCTTAAGTAGCTGGGGTTACAGGCGCCCACCACCAAGCCTGGCTAATTTTTGTATTTTTATTAGAGACAGGGTTTCGCCATATTGGCCAGGCTGGTCTCGAACTCCTGACCTCAGGTGATCCACCTGCCTCGGCCTCCCAAACTGCTGGGATTGCAGGCGTGAGCCACTACGCCAGGCCCAGATATTATTCTTAAAAGCTCCCATAGTGGTTTGAATGCTTGAGAACTTCAAGCTGAGGACATGCTCCTTTCCTTCTTTGGTGGCTATAGGAGATTAAAAACAAACAAACAAATTATTTTGCTTATCTTGTGATATGCTTTTGGAGAAAATTCTATGATAAAATTATAATTTGTCACACTTTTAAGCACTTCTTAACAGGAAACTGAACTGTTCTCAATAATTATTTGCTAATTGCTTAAGTTATTTTTCATATAAATGATACAGTCCTCTGAAATCCACTTCTGCCTTTCACTCACTCAACACATACCTATTTATCACAGGAAACAAAACAAAACCCTCTCTATTTCATTCATAGATCATAGAATAGTCCTCATTTTTAGTAAGAATAAGAGTAGCACAAGTGCTATAGTTATATCCAGTATTAGGAAAGTCATAAATTCACATTTTCAACAAATGTTTATGGGAGCTAAAGTCATGTTTCTGTTCCTCAACATCTTGAAGGTATATGTGTGTGTGCATGTGTACAGTTTGTGTGCACGTCTTTGCCCACATATGTGGTAGGAAAAGAGAAATGACAGGACTTTAGGAGATGCCTACATTAAACATATTGGCAGGAAAAGAGGATCCAGTGAAGACGGCAAAAAGAAGTCAGAGAAATAGGAGCACAACTAAATTCAGGCTTTGGAAAGATAGAAAGCACATCTAAATTGTTCATTTTTTACCTTCAGTGCCTAAGATGGTGGCTAACACAACCTCAGTAACCTATATACTTGTGAAGTGAATGAATTAATGAATGAATGAGTAAAAGAGACATACACTTTCATAGCTACCAAGAGAAGAATGGCAAGTCATATGCTACCAAGAGTCTCCTTAAATTGATTGTGAAATTTATTGCATTTGATCATTGGGAAATCATAGAAGGGATCTCATGTTAGCAAGAAGGGAAGGCAATGAAAAGTAGAGGTAACGAATATGAATTGTTTTCTCAAAAGTTGGCAAAGAATAGAAAAGAAAGTGAAGGCAGGGTAGTAAGTGATAACTCAAGAGGGAAGCATGCTGCAAAAAAAGTTTTATTTTAAAATAATGAAAACCTGGATTTCTGGTTTTTGGTTCCACATGGAAGGAGCTTGGAAATTGCCACTCCACTCTAACAACAATTAAAAAGCTGAACAGAGGGGAAACAAATCAACAACTCTTCTTGGATCCAGAGAGAGGAAAAGACACAGAGGTAACTGCTGGCCGCAAGGTTGGACAGACAGAGAGGCAAACATAGGGAGTCACAGTTTAATTGGAGCAGAGACTGACAAATGGAAACTGCCATGGGAACCAGTACTGGGTGAGGAAAACCTGAACTGTAGTTAACAAATTGCTGGAATCCCAGTGCAGACAAAGATGAGACTTAAATCTCCAGGGGTCCAAGTCTTGGAGAGGCCTCCACATTTTCATGAGTTCTACCTCCAGACTCTTGACCAGGTCCTCATAGTAAATGTCAGGAAAAAAAATCGCCTCATGCTTCTGGCAAAAGAAGGATTTAAAATATGGCAGAGCACTCTGTTCTTCTTAACAAGTTCTGCCCTCAGGAAAATTAGTTAACCAGAGTCTAACCTGCTGGAGTATTTAAAAGGGCCTTAATGATCCACGGGGAAGGAAATACCCAACTCGAGTCACCTCTAGCATTCCACTTGCAAGAAGGTAAATGCCCAACTCCAACCTATTCTAGCCATTCTGCCCCACCTAAGGGAGAAAAAGGAAACTGAGAAACATGTGTGAAGTTCACAGTCCAGAAGTATAAGCTCACTAAAAGACTGAAATCTAGTCATAGTACTGATGTTTCCCCTCTTTCATTACATCACCCCTTTCCATTATATTGTAAAGGCCTATTTACAACAGTTCCATTGATCCAGTACGTGATGTCTGACTGTGAACAAAACTTAAAAGATACACCAAGAAGCAAAGAGCAGAATGTGAAGAGATAGGAGAAGCATCAGAACGAGACATGGCAGACATATTGGAATGATTAGAAGAAGGAATTTAAAGCAAATATAATTAATATACTAAGAACTCTAATGGATAAAGTAGACAGCATGCAAGAACAGTTGGGCAATGTAAGCAAAGAGATGAAAATCCTAAGAAAGAACACACACAAAAAATGTAAAGATCAAAAGCACTCTAAAAGAAGTGAAGAATTCCTTTGATGGGATTATTGGTAGACTGGACATAGCTGAGGAAAGCATCTCAGCTTGAGGATATATCAGTGGAAACTTTCAAAAGTGAAAGCAAAGATAAAGACTGAAAAAAAAGCACAGAATATACAAAGACTATGGGACTACTCCAAAAGGTGTAACATACATGTAACGGTAATATCAGAAGGAAAAGAAAAAGAGATAGGAACAGAAGAAATGTGTTTAAAAATAATGACTGAGAATCTCCCCAATTTAGTGGCAGAGATCAAACCACAGATCCAGGAAGGTCAGCGAACACCAAGCAGGATCAGGATATATGCAAAAAAAAAAAAAAAAAAAAAAAAAAAATTTTTTTAATTAAAAAAAAGTAAGGAAAAAATCCAGAAAGAAGCCAGAGAAAATAAACAACTTACCTACAGAGACCAATGATTATAAAAATGGCATCCAACTTTTCCTCAGAAACAATGTAAGCAAGGAGACAGTGGAGTAAAATATGTAAAGTGCTGAAAGGAAAAAAAAGCCAACTTAGAATTCTGTACCTTGTCAAATTATTCTTTAACTGTGAAGGAGAAATAAGTACGTTCTCAGACACGTAAGACTGAAGGAATTTGTTGCCAGTAGGAATTTCCTGCAATTTGCCTTATGGGAAATGTTAAAAGAGTTCTTTAGAGTGAAGGAAAATAATTTAGGCCAGAAACTTGGATTTAGGTTAAGAAAGGAAGAGCATCAAAGAAGGAATAAGGGAAGGTAAAATAAGAACTTTAATATTCTTGGGCTTAATTGATCTAACAAATAACATTTCATTCAAAATAATAGTATTACACACACTTACATATATATCATATATATGCATATATAAGCAAAATAAATGACAGCAATGATATAATTGACAGAAGGAAAGAATTAGAATTATTTTGTTATTATAAAGTACTGGTGCTAACCATAAAGCAATACAGTGTTGTTTGAAAGTGAAATTGGATTACTTGTAAATATATATATTGTAAAGCTCTAGGATGACCATTTAAAAAAGTTTTAAAAAAGAAATATAGCTTAGTATATATAT
Source organism: Rhinopithecus bieti (assembly GCF_001698545.2). Lineage (NCBI taxonomy): Eukaryota > Metazoa > Chordata > Mammalia > Primates > Cercopithecidae > Rhinopithecus > Rhinopithecus bieti. The sequence goes on from NW_016807677.1 coordinate 8,251,668, forward strand.
ATTGTATATATAAATATATATACTAAGAAAGAAGAGAAAATGGAATCTCACAAAATGCTCAGTTAAAATTACGAAAGTCAGAAAAAGAATGGAAGACATAAATAGAAAAAAATAAAGGCAACAAATAGAAAATAGTAACAAATATGGGAGATATTAATTCAACTATATCAATAATCCTTTCAAACATCTGTGGTCTAAACACACCAATTAAAAGACAGAGATTGTCCCTAAGCAAAAAGAACAAAACTGGAGACATCACTCTACCTGTCTTCAAACTATACTACAAGGCTACAGTAACCAAAACAGCATGGTACTGGTAACAAAACAGATATATAGACCAATGGAACAGAACAGAGGCCTCAGAAATAATGCCACTCATCTACAACCATCTGATCTTTGACAAACCTGACAAAAACAAGCAATGGGGAAACAATTCCCTATTTAATAAATGATGTTGGAGAAACTGACTAGCCATATGCAGAAAACAGAAACTGGGTCCCTTCCTTACACCTTATACAAAAATTAACTCAAAATGGATAAAAGACTTAAATGTAAAACCCCAAACNACTTCTCAAAAGAAGACATTTATGTGCCCAACAAACATGAAAAAAACCCATCATCACTGGTCATTAGAGAAATGCAAATCAAAACCACAATGAGATACCATCTCATGCCAGTTAGAATGGCGATCATTAAAAAGTCAGGAAATAACTGGAGTCTCACTCTGTTGACAGGCTGGAGTGCAGTGGTGCAATCTTGGCTCACTGCAACCTCCACCTCCCTGGTTCAAGTGATTCTCCTGCCTCAGCCTCCTAAGTAGCTTGGACTACAGGCGCCCGCCACCATGGCTGGCTAATTTTTTGTATCTTTAGTAGAGACTATGGGGTTTCACCATGTTGGCCAGGATGGTCTCCATCTCTTCACCTCACGATCCACCCACCTCGGCCTCCCAAAGTGCTGGGATTACAGGCGTGAGTCACCGCGCCTGGCCAAGGAATGCTTTTACACTGTTGGTGCAAGTGTAAATTAGTTCATTCATTGTGGATACAGTGTGGCAGTTCCTCAAGGATCTAGAACCAGAAACACCATTTGACCCAGCAATCCCATTACTGGGTATATACCCAAAGGATTATAAATCATTCTACTATAAAGACACATGCACACATATGTTTATTGTAGCACTGTTCACAATAGCAAAGACTTGGAACCAACCCACATGCCCAACAATGATAGACTGGATAAAGGAAATGTAGCACATATACACCATGCAATACTATGCAGACATAAATGAGTTCATGTCTTTTGCAGGGACATGGATGAAGCTGGAAACCATCATTCTCAGCAAACTAATACAAGAACAGAAAACCAAACACCGTATATTCTCACTCATAATTGGGAGTTGAACAATGAGAACACATGGACACAGGGAGGGGAATATCACACACCAGGGCCTGTCAGGGTTTGGGGGCTGGGGGGCGGATAGCATTAGGAGAAATACCTAATGTAGATGACGGGTTGATGGGTGCAGCAAACCACTGTGGCACGTGTATAACTATGTAACAAACCTGCATGTTCTGCACATGTACCCCAGAACTTAACGTATAATGAAGAAAGGAAAAAAAAAAGGACAGAGATTGTCACAGTTAATTTTTTAAAAATACTCCACTTTATGTTGTCTATAATAAACCCACTTTAAATATAAAGACACATACAGATTAAAAGTAAATAGATGGAGAAAAACATACCATGCTAACATTAATCAAAAGAAAGCAGGAGTAGTTACATTAATTTCAGACAGGTAAGACTCTAAAGCAAGGAACATTAGAGATAAAAAAGAGTATTACATAATAATAAAAGGGTCAATTCTCCAAGAAGACAGAACATGTATATGTCTAACGACAGAGCATAAAACCATGTGAGGCAAAAAGTATGACAGAACTGAAAGGAGAACCAGATGAATCTGCTATCATAGTTGGAGGCTTCAACACACTCCTCTCAGAAATGGATAGATCCATATGGCAGAAAAATCAGTAAGGGCATATCAATGAACTGGATAGGATGGACATCTATAAACTCCATCAACCAACAACAGCAGAATACACATTCTTCTCAAACTCACATGGAACATTCACCAAGATAAACCACACTCTGGGCCATTAAATACACCTTAACAAATCTACAAAAATGGAAATTATACAATGTTTGTTCTCAGATCACAATGGAATTAAACAGAACAGAAAGATAACTATGAAATACAAAAACATGATTAAATAACAAATTTATAATAAATAACACAGTGGTCAAAAAAGAAACCTCAAAAAAATTTAAAGTATTTTGAACTAAATAAAAATGAAAATGCAATTTATCAAAATTTGTGAGATGCAGCAAAATTAGTGCTTAGAGGGAAATTTACAGCATTGAGGCATATATATTAGAAAAAAAGAAAGATTGAAAATCAATAAGCTGAGTTTCTGCCTTAGGAAACTAGAAAAAGAACAGCAAATTAAATCTAAAGCAAGCAGAAGAAAAGAAAGAATAAGAATTAGTGAAGAAATCAATGAAATTGAAAACAGGAAATCATTAAGAAAATAGGAAATTAATGTACCACACAAAGAGTGAATCCTAAGGTGAACTATGGACTTTGAATGACTATGATTTGTCAAGGTGGGTTCATCAGTTGTAACAAATATACCACTCTGGTGAGGGATGCTGATAATGAGGGAGGCTATGCATGTGTAAGGGAGGGGAGGTAGAGGAAAATCTCTGTATTTCCCTCTCAGTTTTGCTGTAAAGCTAAAACTACACTAAAAAGTAAAGTCATTTGAAAAAAGTTTATATTAAAAAAGTTGTAAAGACTTAGGTATATTTTGTCAATATACTTAAGTATTTCTTTCAAAAGAAAGAAACCAATGGAGAGGAATTGATTAAATGAGCATATACCCCATTCTCCCATCCCCATTCTATTAAAATTCATTGTGTAGAACTAGAAAAAACTATATTAAAATTCATATGGAATGAAAAAAGAGCCCAATCCTAAGCAAAAAGAACAAAGCTGTAGCCATCACATTACCCAACCTCAAAGCATACTAGAGGGCTACCATAACCAACATAGCATGGTAGTGGTACAAGAACACACACTTAGACCAATGAGACAAAATGAAGACACCAAAAATAAGACTGCTCACCTACAACTATCCAATCTTCCACAAACCTGACAAAAACAAGCTATGTGGAAAGGATTCCCTATTCAATAAATGGTGCTGAGAGAATGGGCTGGCCTTATGCAGAAGATTAAAATTGGACCCTTCCTTACACCATATACAAAAATTAACTCAAGATGAACTACAGACTTAAACATAAAACCCAAAACTATAAAAACCCTAGAAAAAAACCTAGGCAATATCATTCAAGACATAGGTACAGGCAAAGATTTCATAATGAAGATGCCAAAAGCAATTGCAACAAAAGCAAAAATTGACACATGGAATATAATTAAACTAAAGAACTTCTACACAGCAAAAGAAACTATCAATAGAATAAAGAGAAAACCTACAGAACTGGAGAAAATTGCTGCAAACTAGGCATCTGACAAAGGTCTAATATCTAGCATCTAAAAGGAACTTAAGCAAATTTACAAGAAAAAAAAAACCATAAAAAAGTGGGCAAAGGACATGAACAGACACTTCTCAAAAGAAGACATATGTGTGGCCAACAATATAAGAAAAAGCTCAACATCACCTATCTTTAGAGAAATGCAAATCAAAACCACAATGAGACCATTCACACCAGTCAGAATGGCTATTATTAAAAAGTCAAAACATAACAGATGCTGGCAAGGTTGTGGAGAAAAAGCAATGCTTATACACTGCTGGTAGAACTGCAAATTAGTTCCACCGTTGTGGAAGACAGTGTGGTGATTCCTCAAAGACCTAAAGAAAGAAACACCATTTGACCCAGCAATCCCATTACTAAGTACTCACAAAAAAGAATAGAAATCATTCTATTGTAAAGACACATGCACATGTACACTCATTGCAGCATTATTCACAATAGCAAAGACATGGAAACAACCTAGGTATGCATCAATGATAGACTGAATAAAGAAAATGTGGTATTAACACATATACACCATGGAATAGTATGCAGTCATAAAAAGAAATGAGATCATATTCTTTGTGGAGACACACACAGCTGGATGTGATTATCCTTAGCAAACACAGAAACAGAAAACCAAATAACAAGCGTTCTTACTTAAAAGTGGGAGCTAAGTGATGAGAACACATGGACACATGGAGGGCAACACACACTGGGGCCTTTTGGAGGGTGGAGGGTGGGAAGAGGGAGAAGATGGAAAAAAAAAAACTAGTGGGTACTAGGCTTAATACCTAGGTGATGAAATGATTTATACAACAAACCCCCATGACACAAGTTTACCTGTGTAACAAACCTGCACATGTGCCTTTAAACTTAACAGTTTTTAAAAAAGAGAAAATTCATTGTGTAACTAGCAGTGTTGCTGATAGGACTACATTATCATATTAACTATATTAGTACTAATTATATATAGTAGATAGATAGATAGACCAAGATATAGATAGGTAAGTAGGTAGGTAGGTAGGTAGGTAGGTAGGTAGGTAGATAGATAGATAGATAGATAGATAGATAGATAGATAGATATCTTGACTCTGCCACTTATTGATTGCGTTACTTCAAAAAGTCACTTAGCTTCTCTGAACCTCATCTTCCTATTTCAAATGAATATAATAATACCTACCTTTTTGGTAACAACATGCTAATATAGCTAGGACTATATTAGTACGTTAACTACATAGAGACAGAAGAACAAATTAAGAAGGAATTTAGGAGTGCTTCTTTGAAGAATATATCAATGATTTTAATATACACATTTTACAATATACATTACAATTGTCACATGAGCAGTATTACAAAACCTGTTTGACTCTGGAACCCTTTTTTGTAAAGCATCTTAAGGGATTCCTGTTCCCTACAGCACACTTTGCAAAATGTGCTTTAAAGTAAAAATTCTTTCAGAATGCTTGCATCTAATTTCTTATCTCTCTTTTATTTGATGTAAGCATTTTAAAATAGTGCTTTTCAAATTGTCAATATCATTTTTTGTTATTTTCTATTGAAATTATGCAACAGTTTATTTTACTTGTAACTTAAGTAGGATTGAAGGAAAAGGACTGAAGTCTCATATTTTTGAGAGTCAGAACTGGATTGGAATGCTGCTCCACCACCTATTAAGCTGAACAATCTTGCACAACTCACGAAACTTACTCATGAGACCAAGCTTCTTAACTCTACCATGTCAGCACAGACAATAATCAACTTTGCAGCAAATGTAGCAGTGAATTAGGAGTATGGTTACAAGGACTATTTCCACAAATCTCTGGAGAGGATTACAGCATAAACATAGACAGAACTAACAAACATCCAGTCAATCGAAATGCCTAGGAAAAACCAAAAGGGAAAAGAAAAGAAACCCAAAGTGATTTGTGAGAGAGAGAAGTGTCACAAATTGTGCTTACACTCAAAGAATGGGCAAGAGCATGAGGCATGCAGTAGACAATAAATGATGAATAGTTAATTTGGTCTGGTTCACAGAGCAATCTAAGCTTTGATGGAAAACAGACATTCCTCCTCCTTGTTGCTGTTTCTTGTTAAAATATCAAATTACTTTGTAAAATACATTTTTAAAATGATGAGGCTAAGCCTCTGACCAGCAAGCAAGTTGATTGTGGACTAAGGAGGAGGGTTTGGGGTCGTATTTAGTTTTATGTCACATGAAAATGAGTACAACACAATTTATGATTCTCCCCAGTTATAAGGAACAAAAAGAAGACCGCACCATCAAATCTTAGTAGTTAAGAATGTGGGCTTTGGTGTCCCAGTTTTGAATCTGGCTCTTGTGCTCAGTAGCTATATGATCTTTGACAGGTGCCTTAATATCTCTAAGTACATGGCTCTTCGTTTGTATAGTGGGCATAAAAATACAAGCCATTAGAGTTGTTTTTGAAGATGATGGTAGTGTATAAAGTACTTAGAACAGTGTTTGATTGCCAAATTTTTATCTCCCTATCCTTCAAAGTTAAATATCAGTGAATGGTAGCTATTGTTAATACTGTTACACTGTTGATACTGTAAGCATATACGTTTTGAACCCAATCAGACCTGAATTCAAATCCTGGCTCTGCCATTTATTGATTGCATGACTTCAGAAAGTCACTTAGTTTCTCTGAACCTCATCTTCATCTTTCAAATGAGTATAATAATACCTACTTTTTGGTAACAATGAAGTATGTAAGGTATACCTAACACACAGCAGGCACTCATCAAATGCCAGTCTGCTGTCTACCACCTTCCCTAGAAAATAATGTCCAGATTTTCACCATCGAATCCAAGGTCCTTCACAGTGTGACCCCAAGCTCTTTTTCCAGCCCTAGCTCCAAACACCCTCTCACTTATACTCCCTTTTCTCCTTTCTTCCTCCTCTCTGTTCCCTAACTCCAGCCCATAAGCTTCCTCTCTTAGAAATGGGATTATGTATTTTGAGGAAATAGCCCCTTTGAGATTCCAATAAAAGAAAAAGAGAGCTCCACATTTGGTCTTGAGAATTACTTAAGGTCAAAAGCTCTCCTAGATCAAGGCTCATGGTCACCCCTGAGAGCTGAGTCACTGGTGCCCTCAAACGACCAAAAGTCACAAGGCTTTCTGTGTGTCACTTAGACTGGTTAGAGAAGCATCTAGACTCTACACAGCTGTCTTCTTGCTCTGCGGAATTGAGGGTCGAGGAAAAGGCTTGAGTGCAGGTCAGGAAGAGGCAAGAATTCATGTCTGAGATGCAGGCAGGAAGATATGATAGGACATTTAGTGAGTCTGGATTGAGTACTGAGAGTAATAGAGAGCCACTGAAGGTTTCCAGGATCACACAAACATGATCAGACTGGTGTTTGAGAAAGATGGAATATGTATTATTGCTTAGAGGAAGGCAAGGGTACAAGCAAGGAGACTCTTTGTTATTATTGTCATTTTAACCATTTTTAAATGTACAATTTATTGGCATTAATTATTCACAATGTTGTGCAGCCATCACCACCATCCATTTCCAAAACTCTTCTCTCACCCCAAACAGAATCTCTGTAATCATTAAGCAATAGCTTATTCCTCTCTCCCCCAGCTCCTGGTAAACCTTACCTACATCCTATCTCTATAAATTTGCCTATTCTTTAGAATATGAAATATCTAGATTTCATATGAGTGGAATCATACAATATTTGTCCTTTGTATCTGGCTTATTTTAATGAGCATGTTTTCAAGGGTCATTGATATTGTAGCATGTATCAAAGCTTCATTCCTTTTTAAAGCTGAATATATTCCATCGTATGTGTATACCACGTTTCATTTATCCATTCATCTGTTGATGAACAGTTGGGTTGTTTCCACATTCTGGCTATTGTGAATAATGATGCAATGAAGATTGGCATACAAGTATCTGTCTGAGTCTTTGTTTTTTACTCTTTGAGGTATATACCTAGCACTCAAGTGGAACTTCTGGGTTATAAGGTAATTCTATGTTTCACTTTTTATGAATCACCAAACTGCACCACTTTTTATTCCCCCCAGGAATATACAAAGGGGAGGAAAACTCTTTAGGGAAAAAAAAATCTAGTACAGAAATTTTCTGTGGGTATGGCTGCAAATAAAAATGAAGGGAAAGATCTCAGGTGCACAAAATAAGAGTAAGGAGAACTTGGTGGTCAATTGCGTGCCTCTGTGGATGAGAGTAACTGGGCTGCAATGGGGTGAGAGGCTGTTGAATAGGTTTGAAGAGAAAGAAATCTGTCATTTTCACAAGGTTTTAAGCTTGAGCTACTGAGGAAGATGGTGGTGGAAGTTACAGAGAACTGGTGAGGGTGGCAGAAGGAGATAAGGAGTTAATATTGATTCAACCTTAGACCTATTGGAGTTTGAAGTGTTTTCAAGGCATATGTATTAGTCTGTTTTCACACTGCAAATAAAGACATATCCAAGACTGGATAATTATAAGGAAAAAGAGGTTTGATGGACTCACAGTTCCACATGGCTGAGGAGGTCTCACAATCATGGTGGAAGGCAAAGGAGCAACAAAGGCATGTCTTCCATGGTGCCAGGCGAGAGCGAGTGTGTAGGGAAACTGCCCTTTATGAAACCATCAGATCTCACGAGACTTATTCACTATCACGAGAACAGCCTGAGAAAAACCTGCCCCTATGATTAAATTACTTCCCACTGGGTCCCTCCTATGACAGGTGGAGATTATGGGAGCTACAATTCAAGATTCAAGATGAGATTTAGGTGGAGACACAGCCAAATCATATCAGCATATAAGTGAGTCAGTTTGGGTGATCAATAGGGAGGTCTGGGAGGTAGTCAGGGAAGTAATTAAAAAGGACTCAGTTGGTATCGCATGCAAGGAACGAGGGCAAAATCACAGAGGGTTCCAAGGGCACCAGGAAGAGTGAGGGTGAATCCCTGAGTGTTTCAGGGCTGGAAGAAAAAAGGAATAAGACCACAGAATTATTTGAGAGGGAAACCAGAAGAAATACAAGTTAGTGATTTTTAAGGAGAAAGAACCCAGGCCATGGTCTTCCCCATCTACTACTCTCTTGCTAGCTTTCTCAACTCTCTTGCATTGTTCTTCATCACACCCAGCTGGCATACCTTCTCCTTGAATGAATCCTTGAAAAGAAACCATAGGCTTTGTAGGCAGTCCATTATAAATTCATGGCTACATACTTTGGCTGAGCCCTCAACATAAACTTATCCTTGTTATTCTCACTCTTCAGTGTCTGTTTAGAATATTCAACTCTCCTCCAGCCTCCAACCCTTAGATTCACCCTGCTGCCCAATCTCAGCAGAATTCACTGATTCACAAACGGAACACATATGTTTTGAGTTCCCAGCCTCAAACTGTCTTCAGTGCCTATTTTATAGAGAAAATAGAACACATCAGAAGAGCTTTCTATCTTAGCACCCACTCTTTCCTGCTTTCCTATTATGATAATGAAAGCACTGCTCTTGCTCTGATCTAGGCTAACTCTTCTATCTTTGCTCTAGAGGTCCCATTCCCATTCCACTGGTCCCAGTGTCTTCAGCTTCTGGATCACCCCTAATGTCTTCCCATCACTATTTAAATATACTCATGTCTACAGTTACACCCATATGGCTTTCCTCCAAACTCCTATCCCCTCCAGCTCTCTCTCCTCCCTGTCCCAATCATACTTCCCAACAGAGTTGTGCACATTCACTGTCTTCACTTCTTCCTCACTTCTAAATCCCTGGTCCATTCATTTCACTCGAGCCTTCCCAGATAAACTCACCAATGACCTGCTGGTTGATAAACTCAATAGATATTTTTCAGTCATCTTTCTTGACATTACTGATCACTTCCTCCTTCTAGAAACACACTTCCTTCTGGTTTTGTTTTCCAAGTGAAGACTAACATCTTGCCTCACTCTTAACAGACCTGCCTTCTACTTTAGTAATAAAATAGATCCCATCTTCCTCTGATAGCTCCTACCCTTTCTCATATTCATTTTGGCCCAAGCTTCTTGAAAGAGTAGTCTCAACTTTCTCTCTTCTCATTATACTTTAGTCTTTACCAGCTTACTCTCTTGCAGCAAAAGATACTGTCAACTGTTTCTGTTCTTGAAAAACTCTATTACTTTGGCTTACTTTTTTAAAAAAAGCATCCACTTTGTGTTTCTTATTCTCTGGCCTCTTCTCTATGTCTCTTGCCACTTTTTCACCTTCCATTGCCTTATTTGTTAGTAGTTTCCCAGCACTAGGGACAGTGATGACTATGAGAGTGCATTTCCCTTAGGATTGTTTTGAGCATTTAATGAAATAACACAGCTATGACTCAGTTTTAGCTGATTGGTTCCTTGGAGAAGTTGAGTTTAACATTGCTAACTTCTTGATTTTTTTTTTTCAACAGAACCCAGAATTCTATTTGAAATATTTTGATTTTTAAGGTAATAAGTTTGAAAAGAAAATGCATATGTTGAAAAACATGCCCGAACTCGCCCAGATGGCCATCAGTTTGCAATCACTTATGTAGGGTATTTGGATAGCAGTCAATGATTCTTATGTGCATCTTGGGGTTTGCAAGGACTATTTCTGGGGATTCATCTTGATTGTACCCCAAGCGCCTGGCACAGTATCCTGCACATAAATATACATTGAATGAAAGAGTTTCGTGAACATCTTTCTTATTTTTTAATTAACAAACAGGGTCTCACTATGTCACTCAGGCTCAAGTGCAGTGGCACGATCATAGTCCACTGTAACCTTAAAGTCCTGGGCTCAAGCAATTCCCCTGCCTCATCCTTCTGAGTAGCCGAGACTACAAGTATGTGCCACCACACCCCACTATTTTTTTTTTTATTTTTTGTAGAGACAGGGTCTCGAACTCCTGGCCTCAAACAATTCTCCCTCCTCAATCTCCTAAAGTGCTGAGATTATAGGCACGAGTCACTGTACCTGGCCCAAACATTTCCTTTTATAGTTAAATTTCTTCACTGTTATTTAATCTAATGGTTGGCAAAACATTTTGGTTTCATTCTTAGTTTCTGCTAAAGGTCTGCTATTGGCATTTCCCAGCTGTTAAGTGTTACTATTCCTAGTAGTTTGCTTTAAGATTTGTTTCGAAATATTCTGAATACTTCCTGCTTTTGTCAGACATAGGTCATCACACTCCCTTAACTGTCTTATCACTTTTGTTTTCTGGCACCACCCTTTTCTACAACATAACATTCCTAGTGCATGGAAAATAGTTTCACAGTCTAAGGAATAGTCCAGAATTGTTTCTTTCCCATCAAAGTATCTTCCTTAAATTGTACAGCATAATAATGGAGATGAAGATGATTTTTTCTAATATTGCATCCATTCTTTCAAAGGTAAGACATTGAAAAAAAAATTCATTGAGAGCATACTTGTGTGCCTGGCATAAAGAAGAAAAGACAAAATACGATCTTTTATTTCAAGGCAAGTAAAACAGATGGTAATAGTATAATGTAATACGTGCTATAAAGAGAAAGAAATACACACAGGAGAGGCAATTGGCCACGTGGCTAAGAACACAGGTTCTGAAGCAGACTTCCCATGTTCCAAGCTTGGCACAACTACTTACTAGCTGTTTGAGCATATTACTTAATATCCTTGTGGCTTGGTTTTCTCATCTATAAAATGGGGTAGTAAAAGAAGCTACCTCATAGATTATAGAGATATAAGTAAATTAATGTGTGCAAAATGCTTAGAATAGTGTCTGGCATTAAGTAAGCACTTAATAAATGTTACCTGTTACGTACAGGTACTCACTGGCATTAAGTAAGCAATCAATGTTACCTACAGTAGATGACCCATGTGTATGGTTGGCGTGTGGCAGTAGCTAGGTAAGGAGAAATGAAGTCAGGAACTGATTTTTCTAATAATTATTGATTCAAGTCTGGGAGATTTATTTCCTCAACAAATATTTACTGAGAATTTACTATGCACCAAGTATTAGATATTTAAGTGTAAAGTAATAGGGGTTGGAAATATAGAAGGAAAAGTTCCCACATAACGCAAACAGCAGGTTCAAAGTCACAAGGATGTGAGATGGCAAGGCGAGTTCTTGGCGAATTCAATGTGACAGGGAATAAGGTGAGAGTTGAAGAAGAGCAATAAATGACAAGAGAAACAAGTGGAGGCAAGGGTGTCTGTTTATAGGCAGCCTTGCATATATATCATACTATGGCATTTGAAATTTATCCTGTAAACACAAGGGGCCAAAGAAGGGTTTAATCAGGGGAGTGATGTGATCAAATTTGTGTTCTTAAAACACGACTCTGGTGATAATATTAATCTGAGCGGCCGGGCGCGGTGGCTCAAGCCTGTAATCCCAGCACTTTGGGAGGCCGAGACGGGCGGATCACGAGGTCAGGAGATCGAGACCATCCTGGCTAACATGGTGAAACCCCGTCTCTACTAAAAAATACAAAATAAAAAACTAGCCGGGCGACGTGGCGGGCGCCTGTAGTCCCAGCTACTCGGGAGGCTGAGGCAGGAGAATGGCGTAAACCCGGGAGGCAGAGCTTGCAGTGAGCTGAGATCCGGCCACTGCACTCCAGACTGGGTGGCAGAGCGAGACTCCGTCTCAAAAAAAAAAAAAAAAAAATTAATCTGAGCAAAGTCAATTTTCTTTAGGTATGGGGCAGTTTTCTATGGAAACCAAAACTAATGGGTTTTGAAGTAAAAGCACTTAAAAATTAGGAAGTAAAAGTGAGTTTTCCAAATATGCAGTGAAATACTACTTTGATTTGGAACATGAAGTATTGATCACAAAAAGAAACATGTGAAAAAAGATCACAAAAGGAAACATGGGGCACTCTGAGTGAAACAACCAACTCCACCAGTCTGGCCCTTCTAAGACCTATCTCATAACCCTTGTGTGCCTCCTTAATTTCCTTAGCAAATGAACATTTATTGCACCAGACACTGCTTCAAGCGCTTGGTATACAACAAAGAACAACAACAACAACAAACCCACAAAAGATTCCTGCCCTCTGGAAGCTTGCATTTCTCTGAGATATAGATAATAAACACTAAACATACTAAGTAAATTACATGATATATTAGGAGATAAGTGCTATTGAAATAAAACAGAGTAAGGAAAATTGGACCGTGCATTTATGATAAGAACCAAAAGAGGCTAACAAGTTGTAAGTGGATGATTTCAGCAAGGAATGAAAGGAACTGCAAAGCCCTCTGCAGTGTAGAATTCATGACAAACTCTATGCTGGGGGCAAAGTCCTGTCGCTGCACATGGGTCTCGGCTGCAAAAAGAGAGTCACCAGGAAAAACTGTGTATGTATATTTATACATACACAAACACAATAATAGATGATTTATAAATCATAGATGTGACTTACACGTGTGTGTGATTTATAACGCCTATGTAAGCCTACTTTAAACAATACGATGTGGACAAGGCTTAAAACGGGCTGGAACATTTTCCCCCTATTATTTCCACAATAAACAATTCCTGGGCATGGTGGTGATGATGTGTGCGCGCGCGAGTGTGTGTTGGGCAGCATGCCTTCCTTGGAACAGAGCCGGCCAGAGCCCTATTTTTCTATAACCTGTCCTATTAACAGCCTAACCAGGCAGAAACCTCGATTTTTTTTCTTCTTACCACAAAAGCAAACCAAACCCCTTCCACAACCTAGTATCATAGCGCGGTGTCCTTCCTCACTAATCCGCCACTGCTTTTCTAGTCCCGACTCCAAGGGAAGAATGCCATCTACCGAATCATCCGTACCAATCAACCAGCCCTGCAAAGTGCAGCAACACTCAGCTCAACGCGGGTCAGCTCCAAATCCCCTCCCTCTGATTATTCTTTGGCCTTTAAAATATTTTTGCCACTATTTGGGCTGACAGGAAGTTATGCTCTCGGCGCAGATATCTGATAAAACACTTCCACATATTGTAGCCTTCTCAATAGCTTAGCCAAATTTCGGCGTCCTCGCTCCGTCTGCATTTTCCTTCATTGCGCTTTCACGTTTGGAATGCCCCCGTCTCTGCAGCCTGCAGACAGCGGAAACCTCAGGTGCAAACATGCAGGGGCCGCTGACATGACCGGCTGCTGAAGCCCACTCAGGGTTAGACAGGCTAGCGTTGGGGATTGCACAAGAGGTCAGGCGATGTTGTGGGCTTCCAAATTTGTACAGCCGCGACACTCTGCGACGTGCCACCCTATCCCGAGGCCTCGGGACTGTGGGGGATACCCTCCGCAGTCCCCTGAAAGGGAGGCAGGAATCACTGTAACTCCTCTGCTTAGGCTGAGGTCGCCACCGCTCCGCGGATGCATGCGCTGCAGCGGCGCCTTCCGCCGCGGGCACGGCGCGGCACGGGAAGGGATGGGGTCGGGTGGGAGTGGGCAGGTGGCGGTAGAGGCGCGTGTCCGTGCACTGGAGGCCCCGGTGCGTGACACAGGCCGGTGAGCTCCTGCGGGCTGCACCCACGCGGAGTCACAGACCGAGAAGGTCAGCCGGCGGTCGGTGCGCGAACATATGTAGAGAAACGCCCGCCAGGCGCGCCGCAGGCTGGGACTAGGCGACGGGGCCCAGGCTGGAGGAGGGCTGAGGCGGGTTGCGGGGCGGGCCCCGGCGCTGGGCGCCCAGAGCGGAGGGGCGGGCCCC
>NW_016807677.1:8266013-8290285 GCF_001698545.2 Rhinopithecus bieti
TCACAGACCGAGAAGGTCAGCCGGCGGTCGGTGCGCGAACATATGTAGAGAAACGCCCGCCAGGCGCGCCGCAGGCTGGGACTAGGCGACGGGGGCCCAGGCTGGAGGAGGGCTGAGGCGGGTTGCGGGGGCGGGCCCCGGCGCTGGGCGCCCAGAGCGGAGGGGGCGGGCCCCAGGCGGGGCGGGCCGCGGCGCTGACTGGCTGTCGACGCTGCACTAACCTCCACCCCGCGGTGCCGAGCGCAGGCGGAGGTACATGGCCCCGACGGGAGGCGCGCGGCCGGCACCCGGAGCTCGGCTCCCCGCCTGAGCACGGCAGCCGCGCCTCGGCCCTCGCGTCCTCGCCCCTCCGGCCGCCCGCCCGCGGACATGATCGTGTAGCCTCCTCCTGCGCTGGGATTTGAAGATTTTCTTCATGGAAGCGATGTCCCCCCAGCAGGAGACTCTAGGGGGACAGCCGGGGCGCTCCTCTTCCCTGACAGGAGTGTCTCGGCTCGCGGGAGGCAGCGGCACCAAGAAGGTGAGGACGCTGAGCGGGGGCCCGTGCCCTCCGCCGCCGCAGCCCCAACTCCCGGCGCGCGCCCTCCGCGCCCGCCACAGTAGCGCGCTAGGCGGACGCCGAGAGGATTTGACGCTCGAGGCTCGCGGCCCCTAACGGGAGTCCCAAGACACTTCCCGCCCTTGACGGCAGGCAGCGCCGCCACCTCCCGCGGAGCTCCCGCTTCTCCGTTTCTAGAGCCTTAATCTCTCCCCGAGCGACCCCGCAGCCTCCCTCCCGTCTCCATCCGCCGCCGGATCGGCAGCCCAGCTCTTCCCTCAGTCGAGGCGCGCGGGCTTGGAGTGGGCGATCGCCTTTCCCCGACCCCTCGCCGTGTCCCTGGGCCCCCCGAAGTGGCCTGGGCGAGCACTGCCCTTTGGCGGGGTCAGCCCCGAAGTCAGGGCCGGCGATGTCTGCCCGGGAGCGGCAGCCGGCGCTGAAGAAGGTAGGCGGCGGGGCTGCGGCGCTAGTGGGGTCGGCCCCCTCACCTGCCCGCCGAGGCGCGGCTGCTCCATGGCAGTTTTCGGGGGGGCAGGGATGGGGGTACTGCCCCCCACAGTAGGATCCTGGATGATTCCAGGTCTCCGGGGTGGGGGTCACTGTTGGAGGGGAGACTGTGGATGCTAACGGTCGACTCTACGATGACATGTAGGTTTGGCTGGGCCTAGAACCGGGCAGGGTGGGGGCGGGTGGGCTGTGGTTGGGGGTCCTGAGGGCTGAGGCAGGGGACCTTCTCCCTGCGCTGGTCCCCTGGCCCCTGGGACTCTGGCCGGGCTGGAGAGGGGTCCAGGTGTCGGTGTGGGCGTGGGGGCAGCGCGTGTTCCCTGTCAAAGCTGGGAGATGGATGCAGGTGACAACTTGTAGCGTTCCATTCCAATAAACACAGCCGCGGTGCTGCGGGAGGATTCCGATCCGGGTCAGGTTTCGTTGGAACGGTTCCCTTAGCAAGTGCACGTGGGCCGCGGGCTGCCAGCCTTGGCCGTTCCGCTCCCTGATGAATTGATTTGGGTGTTTCCAGCACTGTCTGCCTATCCCCCGCCTCCCCACCCCCGCCCGCAGTATAAGACGTTCTGATATTTGGCCATTTTTTTCCTTGTCTTAGTGGTGCACTTCCAGCTTTTCTGGAAACAAGTGGCGATTAGAGGCATCTTCTAGCTTTTCCTTAAGAAATATCTTAAGGGATTGCATTTGTTTCATTAGAGACTTAAAGGGGTTACGCAGGTTCCCTGCTTGTCTTATTTTACCGCCTTTCATAAATCTTCCCACCAGGATCTTAGGTTGGCTAGAGGTCAGTGGAAGAGAGGTGATCGGTGTGCCGAGTATAGAAATGTGTGGGAGTTCCCAAGGACCTTGACCGTGTCACAGAGCCATCGAGGGGTGTCGGTGAACTTGATGATGTATGGGCTGTAGTGCCGGCTTAGCCTTTGATGTATTGAGGCTGCGGTTTGTCCTTGTCGCTTTTCGCCTTCAGAGCTGGAGGGAGTGTGTGTGTGTAGTCAAGTCTTCCCACATAAAACGTGAATTTATCAGTCTAGCCCTACCTTTACTGACATAAATTTTAAAACTTAAAACATTTTCTTTTTGTAAACGTAAGGAATTGGAAGAAAATCAAAGATTTATTTTCTCAACAGTTTTCTTTTCTTTTCTTTTCTTTTCTTTTTTTTTTTTTCAGCTAAGGGTAACACTGCCAAAGGGAGGAAGCATTAGAGAGGAACTTCATTATCATTTATCAAGTAATGCTTGTCCAATAAATGCAGGATTGCTTCACTCTTTTCTCACGCTCTTTTTATTCATCGTAGTCACTATCCTTAAGATGCTGTCATTTGTTATGAAACAACAGCTTCACACATTAACAAACCAGTACCTACCTTTCCAACATCGTTGGGAAAAGTAAATGTGAAATTCAGTGAATAATGACATATAATAGACACTTAATAAATGTTAGCACTTACTGTTTGCAGTGTCCTTATATCTGTAATTCATACCTTTGTGTCCCAGTTGTTCAAGCCAAAAATCTAGGATTCATTTTCAACTCGTTTCCTCTCTCTGCACCAACCAATCCATCAGGGAAGCTACTGTCCATCCGAATGTGTATTGAATTTCTCCACTTCATCTCCACTGTTGCCAGTGTAGTCCAAGCCAAGCTGCCATCTCTCACTTGTACCTTTGCAGAAATGTCTTAAGTTGCCTAACACCTTTCTTGCCCTTTTTTGATCCAGTCACCACTTAGCACCAGAATAATCTTTTATAACGTAAATTAATCATGTTGCTCACATGCTTAAAATCCTGCAGTGACTTTTCATCCATTTGTAATAAAATTCAGACCCCTTTTTCTTGGCCCTGTCTACTTCTCCCACCTCATCTACACGTCCCCCCTTGTTTGTGTATTCTCCAGCCACACGGGCTTTCTTCCTCTTCATGTTTCAAGTCATCAAATTCATTCTTATTTTGAGGCCTTGATGGTGTTTCTCTGTGCTTCAGCCCCAGGTCTTTGCAGTCTTGACTTTCATATTGTTGTCAGATCATAGGTGCTAGCAGAGGCCTGCCATTGACTACCTAAGTGGAAGTTGCTCCTCAGTCATTCTCTATACCTTCTGCTTTATTATCATCTTAGCATTCATCCTTGCCCGATATTTTCTTATTTACTTGCTTGTCATCTGTTACCCACATCCCTCACCAGATTGTGAAAACCATGATAATAGGGACCTTATCTGTATTGCTTAAGGTTGCCTCTCCAGTGCCTAGAATAGTGTCTGCTGTATATTAGATTTTCCATAAATATTAGTTGGGTTATGTACAGCAGTGAACAGGACAGATGTGGCCCCTGGCCTCAGAATTTATGGCTCAGAGCAGGGTCAGCAAACCTTTATTTAAAGGACCAGATACTAAATATTTAAGGTTTGTAGGCCCTCTGTTACAGGCTACTCAGTTCTGCCATTATAGTGCTAAAGCAGCCATAGACAACGTAGAAATGAATGGACATAGCTGCGTTGTAATAAAATTTAGTTTGGAGAAACAAGTGGGAGTCTCTGTGGTGTAGTTTCCTCTCTCCTGACTAGGGGAGAGTAGTGCCACTGAGTAGTACATTGTGTAATGATAGAACTCCTTTATCTACAGTGTCCAGTTCAGTAGCCACTAGCTACATGTAGCTATTGAGCTCTTGAAATGTGGCTGGCACGACTGAGAAACTAAAAATTTTTTAACAGCTTCACTGAAGTATAATTGATATAGAATAAACTGCACATATTTAAAGTATATAAATTTAATAGTTTTGACATGTATATACGCTAGTGAAACCATCTCCACAGTTTAGCTAAGGAACATATTCATCATCCCCCAATGTTTCCTTATGTCTCTTTCTAATTCCTTAATTCCCTCCCCATTCCCAGGCAACCACTAGTCTGTTTTCTGTCACTGTAGGTTAATTCACATTTCCAAAGATTGTTTGTAAATATAATCATACTTTATGTTCTTTTTTTGTCTGCCTTGTTTCATTCGGTACAGTTACTTTGAGGTTTATCCATGGTTTTGCATGTATCAGTGGTTCATTTTGTTGCTGAGCAGTATTCCATCATGTGAATAGACCACAATTTATCCATTCATCTGTTGATGGGCATTTGGATTATTTCCAGTTTTAGGCTATTACAAATAAAATTGCTGTGAACATTCATGTACAAGTCTTTGCATGGACTTCATTTTGGGGGGTTAAATACTTAGTTGTGGACTAGCTGGGTCGTATTTAACATTTTAAGCATATATATATGTGTATATATATGTGTGTGTGTGTGTGTGTGTATATATATATATATATATATATATACCATTTTAGGTAGATATTTAACATTTTTGAGAATCTGTCCAATTGTTTTTTCCAAAGTGGTTTTATATTCCCCCTGGCAGTGCATATGAGTCCAACTTCTCCAAATTTTCACCAACACTTATTATTATCTGGCTTTTGTTATTACAGTCATCCTAGTGGATGTAAAATGCTGTCTAATGGTTTTGATTTGCATTTCCTCAATGACCAGTGATGTTGAGCATCTTTTCATGTGCTTATTTGTCATCCATATGTTATCTTTGGTGAAGTATTCAAATATTTTGCCCAATTTTAATTGTGTTTTCTCCCAGTCTGTGACTTGTCTTTTTACTTTCTTAAGAGTCTCTTTCTAAAGAACAGAAGTTCTTATTTTTGGTGAAATACAATTTGTCATTTTTTTTTTCTGTAAGCTTCTTAATTATGATCAACTTGAATTTAAATCTGAAGAGCCACATGTGTCTAGTGGCTACTGTATTGGACAGCACCAGTCAGAGGAAGAGACCAAAAAAATTAATAAATGGTGATAACTGTTATTGAAGGAACAAACATAACCCTGAATTAGACAAATGTGGTTGTTGAGCTAGATCATTCTGCATTAGGGAGTTCAGGGAAGGCCTTTTTTAGGTGTCCCTTAACTCTCGTATGACTTAAAAGACCATGCGATAAAAGAAGTGGGAGCATTAAGTTCAAAGGTCCTGAGGTAGATATGTTTGAGGAGCTAATATATAGATGCTATAAATGAAGTCAGTCTCTTTATTTTATAGCGACACTTATTATTTTAATCTCAAGCAGAATTGCCTAGCTAGATCATTCACTTTTACTCACTACTCAGAGGATTCCATTGTTTCCAAAAATCAAATCCACTCTCAGAAGACAAAGATTTTTCTATCACTGAGGCACTTCCAAAGAATATACAATAAATTTGTACAGTAATTCCTAAAAATTGGATTCTAAAATATAATAGCATATAGATAAAGCATAGATAATACTTTATTCTGGAATCATACATCCTTGAGGATATCCACATTTTCACAGAATAGTTTTAATGAAGTGGAAGCACATATTAGAATCATTTTAGTTAGGAATGATTTGTATCAGACTCAAATACTCTGACCTTTTGGTTTCATATACTAATTGAAAAATCTTTAAATAGGATGAGTGTTGGAATAGGGAAAAGAGACTTATAGGCCCAGAAAGCCAGACAAGGGAAAATAATTTTAAAATAGCTCTAACATTTTTAAATGTAGCAGCTGCTGTTGTAAACTTCATTCTGCCTTTTCTTTCTAATTCTCCGCGTCCAAATATGTTTATAATACCTCATGGTAGAACACCCCCAAGGGCGAACTTGAACCATGTGTGTGTCTTATACTGGGGCTCGAATTAAACGTCTTAGTGAGTAAGCTTTAGTTTTACTCTTCAATACTGAGAAAAATATTATGCCCATAGTTAAACTAGTATCCTACTCACTTCTTATCTGGTGTTACTCACAAAATGAGTTGCATAAAATCAGATACGTGAGATTGTTTTGGCAGGGAGGATCCTAGAATTATAAAAATAAAATTAAATTAATCAGGAATGGCCTCTGTTATCCCTCATGTGACCTCTGAACTTCCAATTGGGCTTTGTTTTTTTGTATGTAAGATGGAGTAATAACCCCAATCCTGCACATCTCACAAGGCTGGTTTTTATGGGTCATGAAAGGTAAATGAAAACACATTCCAAAAGTGCAGGAGTTATTAGTGTATCTTGCCATGTGAGCGTAGGTGTAAAGCAACAACAGGAGTTCGAGTTTAAAAATGTAACATCAGAACATGTACATGCATATGAATGTATACCATCCTTTAAAGCAGTCGTCATTGGAAGCCATGGATATAAAATACCATGAGGCAGAAACTTGAATAAAAATATAAAGGTCGACTATAACTTATGGAAGAATAAAGAAAATTTTAAAATCTCTTTAAGTGAATGCTTAACTATATTTAAAACACATCAGTTATATGAGGTAGGTAGTAATTTTTTCCTAAAGAAGGAAGTGAATGAAGCATGTCAATGCTACAGTGCAGTAAGTGGCAAAACTGGAAGTTGAACCCAGTTCTTCCAACTCCATTTCTCTTTTCAACGAGACTATTGCTGCATTTGTTATTGTTTGTAACATAGGATACAGGGGAGAGTAGGTTTGAATTATATATAGCCAGCTAAGAAAAGTACAATTGAGGACCTTTTCTCAATTGAAAAAAAAAGAGTATACATTCTTTGGAGAGTGGCATTTCTACCCTCTCTGTCTACCATTGAATGTTGTGTTCACTGCTACCATTAGGTAAATATTAGGTAAACATTGACTTATGACAATCAATGACACAATCACTGGTCTAATTACTTTCGTGATTTTTATGCTTCGGTGTCTGACATTTTCAGATGTTTTGTATAAGGCAGATGTATTTCAAGAGCTCTTAGCCGGCCTGATCTCTATGCTGGTACCTCAGCCTTGCTTGCTATTGGAAAGATTGCCATATTCTCCAGAAAAACTCAGAAGAGTCTATTCCAAAGTTACGTGTGGGTGCACTGAATCCTAAGCCTCAGATGATTCCACTGTGGAAAATCATGTGGAAACCCAGTTGAAACTCTCTCAACTCAGTAAACTTTTATATCACTGCTCCACTGAGTCTGGAGGGAAAAACTTTGTGTCCATAGTTATTCTCACTTAAAATGTGAATACAATAGTGCATTTTACCATAACAGAAGAAAATTAGTTTTGTGACTCTAAAGTTTATAGACTAGAATAAATTGTAGTTGTATAAAATAAAAGTAAAGGATAATCTTTTCGTATATGTGTAAAAAGTAATTATTAATTTTGAAGATTGAGTCCCCTAAGTTAAAATAGGCAGTTGGAATTCGTAGACTGAAAGTTCACAAGTCGTAGATACCTAAATAGTTAGCGCAGTTGTTGCTTTTAGTTCTAAAGTGAAGATTGTCATGAAGCGATTTATCACCCTCTGTGCCTTCAGCATTCTCCCGGGTTATGATTTGGCAAAAGGGCTGCAGGACAAAAGGTGGAACATGTTCAGTAGATGGGAGAGAACTGAGAAAACTGATGGTACCTACAAGAATGAAATGCTCTCCAGTCAATAGCTTAGATGTCTGAATTCTTTCACAGTTCTTACCTTTCCATCCAGGACTTGGTGGCTATCCTTTTCAAAGTAAAGTCGTGTTATACCTTATGGGACTACATACAACTTAACAAAAATACGTAATTGTAAAACTTGCCTTCCTAGAAGATATCTGTAGCTGAAAATATACTAGATTTCAACTTAAATTGCCGCTGAAATACATTATAAAGTGTCACAAAAATAGGTATATAATATCAAAGTTATATGTGTGTACATAACACTTATATACTCATAATATGCACAATGCTTTGAGGAAATACATATTTTTATGATTCAATGGAGTTTGATTACTCATACCCCTCATGTCTTCAGAGCATTTAGTGTAAACCTTTAAAGTGAACTTCAAGTGAAGGAAAAGTTTGCTCTCCTGTTTTGTTGGTACTTCAAGTGTTTAGGATCACAGGGATTCTAGAGGTCCTGATGTGTGCAGAAAGCCTGCAGAGAGAATGCTCAATTTGGTAGTGGCAACTACAACAGTTTTCTGAAGCAAACTAGGATAAGGTTGATCTGTAGCTTTTGTTTACTTGCAGGAGACTTTGCCACAATGTAGGAGGCTGGAAAGGGAGCAGAGATGATTGCCTTTGGTCAACCATCAATAATGGGGCTTGCAGGCAATACAGCCCAGTTTATTTTATATTTTGTTTCAGTCTTATTTTCTTTATCTAGGACAAGTTTATGTTAGAAACATCTAACTGACAGCAGAAATAGCCTCATCAGCACTGTAGGTCAGTGGTGTGCTGAGAGCAGCCTTGACCTAATTTTGACAGACACCTGTCACATGACACAACTGAAATGTAAAACTTGTTTTTGGATGTCTGATCACTTGTGTGTGGACTCTGAAAATGGAACATATGTGTGCCCACATCAGCTCACATATCAAAGATCTGGAAAACACAGCTGCTCTGTGGCCTTTTGCTTTCCTTATTTACCTGAGTCCTAATTTACACCTAGGAGAGTGTGTTTTTATTTCCTCTCCTGTCCCTACATTCACTCTTTTGAACCTCAGCTTTAACAATAGCCATCACCAGGTAACACTATGTCTGAATCTAGATAGACCTGGCTCTGCTTTTTTTTCTCTCATTTTGATATAGTCCGTTAGTTTTTTACCATTATGGTTTTAGGATTTGATCACAGTACTTTTCCCCTTTGCGTTGAAAACAATGAGGGGCTACCGTAAGGCAAAGCTTCCCAACTGTTGGAAATGTGTCTGACAATTAGCCCCTTGGCCTTCAGGTGAGTGGATGGATACTGGGGAGCCAGGGTGTCCCTTTGTTTATCATAGAGTGTTATGGTTGTACAAATATCATTTCGTATGGACCATTATGTGAAAAATGTAGGAAGAAACTATTTTTTACAGGCAGGTTCCTGCCCTGTAAGAAACTATTAGGCAGAGAACATTGGTGATTGACTCTACCTACTCCAGGGTGTTACTTAAAGATTATCATGACCAAAGGTTGAAACTTGCAGCTCTGCCAAAGAAAAAAAATCCAGCCAGCATGAAGGCCCATGGTGATGCTCCATGAATCCTGCATGTGTGAAGATGGAGGCAAGGAAACAAAGAATAATGTATAAGGGAAATTCTAATATCTTTATATTTATTTATGTACAGTACTAAAGCACTTTAAAATTTACTGTTACATTATCACAGTGCCTTTCATTTCAGAGGACTTTCATCCATATATATATATATATATATATGAATGAATATATCTATATAGTGAGTAGGGCAGGTATTATGTCCATTTTAGAGAAAATCTGAGAAATTAAGTGGTAGCACTAGGGTCCAGAATTAAGGTCCAGTGTCTCCTAGCCTAGTGCCCATTCTTCTGCATTACATAGATTATCATATTTATTGTTGTATTTCAACGTGGTAATAGCCCTTCGGAAAGAGGAAAGAGCTGAAAAGGAAAATCATTTCTTTCTTCAGAAAGGAACGTATATTCATTTACAGTAGTCTGCACTGCGATTACACTTATTTTAGCTAAATGTTTAAACTGGTTCTGATTGGGATGATTTAGAGGTAAATAGAAGATTGTATTTATCACAGACCAAATGGACAATAGCAGAAAGCTTCAGCTTACCTAATGGTCAAAACCTTGTTGTGATAGTAGGACCCAGAAGCAAGGCGCAAGGTTAAAAGTAATTCTCTTTTTCCCTTACGGTGCCAGTGTTGTTGAAGTATAATTGTTCAGTGGCTTGGATATGTCTCCACAAGTAAATGTTACAGGCATGTAGGGAAGACAAGAAATATTTTAATGCTTACCAAATTGCACAGACTAGCCACAAAATAATTAATAGTCAAGTTTGGATAAGCTAATTTGTAAAATTGATTACTTATTTTTTCTAGCCTTGAAAATTTGGAGTTCTATAAAAGCTTTCCCAGTGTCCTTATTTTAATACTATGCTTATTTTAAATGCTTGAAAGTGACTTCACCATCCATAATTCAACTGAAATGCTTGATTTTTTTTCCTCATAAAGTGACTGGAACAAAACAAAGCATGAAAAATTGCAGTTCGCCTCCAACTTTAATCTTTCATCCTGTTCCTTCCTTTTGATATGCTTTGTTTTCCTTTAATCTCTGTGAGAACTAATAATGAGCAGATTCAGAGTGATTTAGAGGTTCCAAAAATAGTACTATATCTCTTGGCTGTCATGAAGTTAAAATTCCAGTGAGAGTCTGCATACAGGTTTTATATAAAAGTGTTTTCTGCATTGTTGAAAATAAAACAACAAAACGTTTTTTCTTCAGTTACCTATTTACAACTTCATTTTTTCTACATAGGCACACTTGTATTACCACCTTAAAATCTCAGATTTTGGATATGTTAATTCATTCACTCAATACACAACTATTGAGAATTTGCTATGTGAAAACCCTAAGGAGGACACCGGAGGAATAGGGGAGGAATGGTGGCAAATCACAATAGACAGGAAGTAAGAATAGATACGTCATGTAAATGGAAAACAAAAGTGAGAAGGAGTAGCCATCCTCATATCAGATAAAACAGACTTTAAACCAACAATAGAAAAAAAGACAAATAAGAGCATTATATAATGATTAAATGTTCAATACAAGAAAATTTAACTATGTATGCAGCTAACACCACAACACCCAGATTCATAAAATAAATACTACTACACCTAAGAAAACATTGATAGTAATACAATAATAGTGGGGTACTTCAGTACCCCGCTAATACCACTAGACAAATCATGAAGGCAGAAAATCAACCAAGAAACTCTGGACTTAAACTGAACTGTAGACCAAATGGACTTAACATTTACAGAACATTCTAGCCAACCACAGAATATACATTCTTCTCAGCTCTACATGGAGCATTTTCCATTATCGACCATATGCTTGGCCATTGAAGAACTCTCAATAAATTCAAAAAAATCAAAATCATATCAAGTATCTTCTCAGACCACAGTGGAGTAAAATTAGAAATCAAGACCAAGAGGAACTCTCGTAAACACACACTACGTGGAAACTAAACACCTTGCTCCTGAGTGACCTTTGGGTAAACAGTGAAATTAAGAAATCAAAAAAATGTTCAAAACAAATGAAAATAGAGACACAACATATCAAAACCTCAGGGATACAGCAAAAGCAGAACTAAGAGGAAAGTTTATAACTTTAAATGTCTACACCAAAAAGATAGAAAGATCTTAAATTTACAACCTGATATCACACCTCAAGGAACTGGAAAAATAAGACCAATTGGAACCCAAAGCTAGCATAACAAAAAAAAAAAAACTAAGATTAAAGCAGAAGTAAATGAGACTGAGACAAAAAAAGATATAAAGGATCAGTGAAACAAAAAGTTGGTTATTTGAAATGATAAACAAAAATGACAGACTGCTGGCTAAATTAACTGAGAAAATTCAAATAAGTACAACCAGAAATGATAAAGGTGACATTACAATTGATAACATAGAGATACAAAAGATCATCACAGACTACTATGAACATCTCTATGTGTATAAACTAGAAAATCTAGAGGAGGTGGATAAATTCCTGAAAATATAAAACCCTACAAGATTGAACCAGCAAGAAATAGAAGTCCTGAACAGACCAATAATGAGTAATGACATTGAATCAGTAGTAAAAATCTTCCAACAACAACAAAAGCCCAGGACCATACAGATTCACAGTTGAATTTTATCAAACATACAAAGAACTGGCATTCAATCTTACTGAAACTTCTAAAAAACCAATGAGGAGGGTTTATTTCCTAACTCATTCTATGACACCAGTATCTCCCTGATACCAAAATCGGGAGAGGACACAACAGAAAACGAAAACTATAGGCCATATCTCTGATGAACACAGACGCAGAAATCCTCCACAAAATACTAGCAAACCGAATGCTATTGGATAAAGAAGATAATTTATCATGATCAAGTGAGTTACATCCCAGGGATGCAATGATGGTTCAACATCCACAAATCAGTAAATGTGTTTCACCACATACACGGAACTAAAAACAAAAACCATACAGTCATCTTAATAGATGCAGAAAAGGCATTCAGTAAAATCCAACATCCTTCCTGATAAAAACCCTTAATAAAATAGGCTGATGAAAGAAATCATAGATGACACAAATGGAAAAATATCCCATGCTCACGGATTGGAAGAATCAGTATCATTAAAATGCCCACACTATTCAAGGCAATCTACAGAGTCAGTGCAATCTCTATCAAATTACTAATTTCATTTTTCACACAATTAGGAAAAAAATACTAAAGTTCATATGGAACCAAAAAAACAGCCCGAATAGCCAAAGCCATCCTAAGCAAAAAGAAAATCCAGAGACATCATAGTGCCTGACTTCAAATTATACTGCAAGGCTATGGCAACTAAAACAGCATGATCCTAGTATAAAAATAGACATGTAGATCAATGGAGCAGAATAGAGAACCCAGAAATAAAGCCATATACCTACAACCAACTGATCTTCAACAAAGCCAACAAAAATAAACAATGGGGAAAGGACATCCTATTCAATAAATTGTGCTGGGAAAATTGGCTAGCCACATGCAGAAGAATGAAACTAGACAAATGCAAATGCAACATAAGAATAGACAAATGGGATTTAATTAAACTAAACAGCCTCTGCAAAGCAAAAGAAAGAGTAAACAGACAACCTACAGAATGGGAGAAAATATTCACAAATTATGCCTCTGACAAAAGGACTAGTGGAACTTTACAAGTAGAACTTACAAGGAACTGAAAGAACTCGACAAGAAAAAAACAGCTCCATTAAAAACTAGGCAAAGGACATGAACCGATACTTCTCAGAAGAACAAAAGCAAGTGGCAAAAAGCACATGAAAAAATGCTCAAAAATCACTAATCAGAGAAATACTAATTAAAACTACAATGAGATATTATCTTACACCCATCAGAATTGCTATTATTAAAAAGCAAAAAAAAAAAAAAAGTGTTGGCATGGATGTGGAGAAAAGGAAACATACAATATTGATGGGAATGTAAATTATTTCAACATCTATGGAAAACAATATGGAGATTTCTCAAACAACTAAAAATAGAAATACCATTCAATCCTGCAATCCCACTACTGGGTATCTACACAAAGGAAAAGAAATCATTATAAAGACACCTAAACAGAAAAAGACACCTGCATTTCTATGTTCATCACAGCACTACTCACATTAGCAAAGTCGTGGAGCCAACCCAAGTGTCCATCAACAGTTAACTGGATAAATAAAATGTGGTTCATATACACCATGGAATACTATGCAGCCAAAAAAAGAATGAAATCATTTTCTTTGCAGCAACATGGGTGGAGCCTAGAGGCCATTATCCTAAATGAACTAACTCAGAAAATTAAATACCACATGTTCTCACTAATAAGTAGAATCTAACAATGGATATAAATGGACATGAAGATGGAAATAATAAATACTGGAGACTCCAAAAGGGAGGTGGGTGGGAAGGTGGCAAGAGTTGAAAAACTACCTATCAGATACAATGTTCACTATTTGGGTAATGAGTATGCTAGAAGCCCAGTCCTCACCAGTACACAATATACTGATGTAACGCACATGCACATGAATCTAGAGTTTTTAAAAAATTTTAATTAAAACAATAAGCAGATGGGCAAATTCCTCAGATCTCTGAAGAACTCAAATGGAGAGCCACTGAAACTTTTTGTACAGAAAATATATTGGATAAAAAAAATTTCCATTTTCATATAGTTCAAATGATTGTGATAAGAAGAAAATTATAACTTATGGCTAAGGACCAGTTTGCTGGACTGGAGCCCAGTGGTTTAGTAATTTGATAGTTAGGTTTCTTTGGTATTAACCAAATCAATTTGCATACCGTACAATTCACCCACCTAAAGTTATGTTTAGTGGCTTTTAGTGTAGTCATAGAATGGTACATTCATCACCACAGTAAATTTTAGAATATTTTCATTACCTCAGAAAGAAATACTGAACCCCCTTAGCTATCATCCCCCAATTCTGCTGTCTCCCCAAACTCGAGGCAAGCACAAATCTTTAAGT
This sequence comes from Rhinopithecus bieti, assembly GCF_001698545.2. Taxonomy (NCBI): domain Eukaryota; kingdom Metazoa; phylum Chordata; class Mammalia; order Primates; family Cercopithecidae; genus Rhinopithecus; species Rhinopithecus bieti. Next base: position 8,280,070 of record NW_016807677.1, read on the forward strand.
CTCTATAGATTTGCTTATTCTGAGCACTTTATATAAATGAAATCATATATGGTTTTTGTAATGGTTTCTTTCAATTAGTATAATGTTTTCAAGGTTCACTCATATTGTAGCATGTATCAGTATTTCATTTCTTTTTATTGCCAAGTAATATTTCACTGTATAGATATACCACATTTTGTTTACCCATTCATTCATCAGTTGATTGGCATTGGTGATGTTGCCACTTTTTTACTACTATGAATTATGCTGTTATAAGCAATTATGCAAGTCTTTTTGAGGACATATGTTTTTATTTCTCTTAGATATGTACCTAGGAGTAGAATTGCAGGATCATATGGTAACTCTATGTTTAACCATTTGAAGATCTGCCAAACTGTTTTCTGTCTTACCGATTTTCATTGCCACCAGCAGTGTATAAGAGTCCAGTCTCCAATCCTCACCAACCCTTGTAATTATCTTTTTTTATTATAGTCATCCTAATGTGTGTGATGTGATATCTCATTGTAATTTTGATTTGCATTTCCCTGATGGCTAATTATGTTGAGCATTTTCTCATATCCTTATTGGCAACTTGTGTATCTTCTTTGGAAGACTGTATTCCTATCCTTTGCCCATTTTTAATTGGGCAATTTGCCTTTATTATTGAGTTTTAATATTTATTTATAATAGATACCAGTCGCTTGTCAGATATATGATTTGCAATAAAATCTTTCCCATTCTGTGGGTTGTCTTTTCACTTTCTTAATGGTGTCTTTTGAAGCATGGACATTTTAAATCTTGATAGTGTCTAGATTTTTTTCTTCTGTTGCTTGTACTTTTGGTGTCATATCTATCAATAAGAAGCCACTGCCTCATCCAAGATGACAAGATTATGCCTGTGTTTCCTTCTAAGATTTTATAGTTTTAGCTGTTACTTTTAGGTTTTGAGTTAATTTTGTATACGGTCTGAGGTAGGGGTCCAACTTTGTTCTTTTGTATGTGGATATCCAATTAGCATCATTTTTTCTGTTGACAAATGATTAACTTTATTGTCAGGCAGATGTTTACTATGTAGTTCAAAGTGATAAGTGTCAACACTGTGTTCAAAAGGTGTAGTTTGCAGTGCACAGATATACTCTTGCTGTCTAGTTCCACAGCAAATGCTTACATTTTTCTTAATGACACCATTCCAGCAGAGCCCCTTAAAGGTTTGTTTGTTTTCATATGTGTGCATTTGGGGATGGCGGTATTTATGTGGTGAATGATTGGGTTTTATAATTCACATAAAACCCTCATTTATAGAGTGTATAGTTTGTGCCAGGCCTTATACCAGGATTTGGGAATGCAAAAATATGCTTGCTACAGAGTAAGAGTTCAGTAAATAATTGTTGAAGGAAGGGAGAAAATTTGGAAAGAAGACATAGCCCCTGCTTTCTAGAAAGGGTCAGAAACTTGAGTGTAATGTGAAATGCTACTACTGAGGCATCATATATGAAGGAACACAGGGAGTTGAATATGTAATTAATCCATGTATTTAAAATGACTTGAAGTGGAAAGCACCTTGCAGATTAGTTGGTAATGTTGCTGCAGATTTGTGTTATTATTTAAATGTAAAAGATAAAAACAAATTACTGACATTTGGTTCTCATATTCAGTTATGACCTTTATTCATTTACTCTTAGGCATAATAGGTTTTTTGACCTACAATACTGAATATAACTGCAGAGGAGACAGCAGAGGGTCAAAGATCCATTGGAAGTAATGGCAAAAACAGCAATTACTTGTATACCAACCTAATAATTTCTCTCTAGTATTCATGTTATACTTTCTTAATAAAGGGCCATTTGTAAATAGACAACAGTTTTTAAAATGTAATCACTCTTTATTCCATTTTAGAACTTCTTCCATTCTCCTCCTCATTTTTTCCCATTTGGGGGACAGAGGAGTGGATAGATACTACTTCATATTTGTTTGTTTCTTAGCTCACATAAAATTATTATTTAGTTTTTGGGGATACTTAACACTAGGTAAGTGGTACGATATTAAACTCATTCCCAAAAGATTAATGCAATTAATTAATTGGGTATTTTGCCTAAATGTATAGCTTATCATTTCTTTAAAACATTACCTTTTAAATATATTCTGTTTCACAGTGGTGTCCACTATGTATGAGGTCATCTAGTTATAAACATCAAGTACAACAGAAAATATATACCATATACTGTTTGTAGTTTACTTTGTTTTCTGCGAGGCAAGGAATTGTAGTTATCCCTGTCACAGAACAACTGTGAAATTTGTTGGTGCTAAGATAAGCATAACCTAAACCTGTCCTGATAAGTTTATACTATTATACATCTGTAAAAGAATCAATAGTTTCATTCTATTTTGATGTATTTTACATAGTTGTTATAAACAAGAAAATCTAAGTTTTCATTGCCTGAGAACAGATTCTTTAAGAGATCAATGAATTTATTTTGAAGTTATTACTGGCCCTTTGTTTGGTTACACTTTTGAGCAAAAGAAAGAGATCATTGTATTTTGAATGAATTAATATCTAAATCTATTAATCCCCTGGTTATATTGACTGCTTGTAAGACTTTTATTACTTATTTAGAATGAATCCTGTGAATCCTAAATGTACGGTTCATGTAATGTTTATTTTCTTGCATATCCGTGGTGAATCTTTGGTGGACACTTAATGTGGGACTATCAGAAATAGAAGGGATCTAAGTGACTATGTAGTCCAAACTGTCTCATTTTGTGGGTAAGGAAATGGAGGCCCAGAGAAGTGGCTGAATTGCCTTGGGTTGCACATCTCATTAATGATAGAGTAAGTCTGAGTGTGAACAATGGAACCTGAAATAAAAATAAACTACCTGCTGGTAGTTTGATTGCATTCTCTTTAATATAAATCAAGCTGGATGAGGTGGCTGCACTCAGCATTTGACCCCTTACACATCTGACAATTTTAAAACTCAGAAAATACAGTCTATTCACTGTTATACAAATGATCTTCTACAATAGATTTACATGAAAAACACCCATTTCAAAAGCACCTTTTCAGAAGAAAATTTGTCACCCTTCTTTGATTATCCAATCTCATGTTTAACAGCTATCATTCTCGGGAAGATTTTGTTACATCAGAAAGTTTCTTAACTTGAGGTTCATAAATCCCTAAGGAATCCATTTTATGGGAGTTCTGAACCCCTGAAGTTGCATGCAAAATTTAGCTCACAACTTTTATAGATTTCTCAACAAACCACTACCCAAGGTCAGCCTGGATTTTCATTCCATGTTTCTCCCCATTTCTTTTTGCCTCATCTTCCTTGGAAGATGCTTACTTTCCTCTATATTATAGTTCTGCATTAAATTCGAGAGATTATTACTGTTTCTAAATGAAGAATCTCAGATCATTTTATCCTTTTCATAGGTTCTTTTCTTCACATTTTAAATCATTTTACACTGTCTTTTGAATCCTTTCCAAATTCTTCATAAACCTGAAAGCCAAGAAGCTCAGAATTAGAAACTATGTACTAATGAAGATCTAGTTTAGAGTCTTGGATCTGCTGACAGTGATTTCAGAAGGTTAGAGAAAGCAGATGTAAAACTGCTGAATGGCAGATCCTCAAGGACAAAGCAGACAGAGCGTGTAAGGGACAAAGGTAAAGCTTACAAGAGTGGGTACATTTCACACTTCAAAGTAGTAAATTGGTCCTGTAAAGGGAATCAGGATAGAGAGTAGGAATCAATTCTAGGCCTGAAGATGAAACAGAACCCTGCAAAAAATCGGGAACATAGCTTGATGGGTATGAACAAACTGCCACTTTTCTTAGTAAAATCAATCCAGTCTTTCAGTATTGAGACTCTTCACAGGAGGAAGTGCTGCTGTACCTTGCAATACAAATACTTATCTCCCAGTTTTCCTTTCTGCTTGTAACCTCTGCAGTCACACTAGCCTAAGGATCTTAGATTCCTGAAGATTATGTTCCTAAGAGGCGTGAGTAATGGAAATAGTGAGATGGGGCTTGTACGCTATAATATATAAACTAGGTTATTGAAATCACCAGTGTTGGAAAGGATTGGACTTTTCTAAGAATCTGATGATAACTCCGGGCTGTTTCTCTAGAAGGAAGACATCAAATATACATCATGCAAAAAATGTTTATATAAGTAACCTGGCCTGAAATTGATTTGTGGTTAATAACTCCCAATTGAGATGTTTGATAGTGTCTATTTTTAACCCATGTGTTTCCTGTCATTTATTGATGTTTTACATAATTATTTCAGCTGTTGTCTCAGCTGTGCTAAGGAGATTTGGGCCTATAGCTTCCACATGTGAGCCAAAAGATTAAGGATTGGAATAGCGACACTGAGACCAGAGCAGTGGTGACAATAATTTGGGAGAGATCCCTAGGAGCATGCAGAATTTCTGGGATAAGAATTGTGCCAAAGAAGTCTAGCATCCTCTTCCCACTGGATGATTCTTTATTCCTATGCTAGAATCATTGTTTTACTTTTGAAACTACAAGCAATTCCTTTATGAATCACATAATAGGATACTGACACTGAGCTGGCTAGTTTTATATGGTTCCCATTGGAGCAACATCCAGTTCCCAAGCATGACTGACCTAGAGGTAGTGGGTAAGACCTTTGGCGAGGATACAGGGGTGAGAGGGATGAAAGGGCGTAAAGATACAGGGTGAGAAGAATGGTTTTGATAATACAGCCTGAACTTCGCTTATGGCTGTTTGTGACTATATGGTTAATTTTACTCATCTGCCTCTAGTGGCTGTATCTAGATGTGTTAAATATATAAGACTAAGTTTAGAGAGTAATTATCTGAATAATTCAAGTTGAATAAACTTCATTTACTGCAATTTTAGGTCATTGGAACAGAGTACCTGAATTATCCAGTTGCTTATATTTATATACGACCTAGAAAAAAAGATTTTTTATTGTTTGAAGTTACAGTTTTTAAAAAAGTCTATTTGGAAGAAGGGATTCCCAAGTGTGTTAATATTTTGCAAAAAATCTAGTCTCTGGGCTTTTGCTTTAACCGTTTTTGCCTCTCCTTTACTTGTCTTTCCTTGAAGCCAAATTTGCCTGTGAAATAAAGATAGTAGTATCTACCCGGATGACATTTTGGATTATAAATAAGATAATCCATGTCTAGCCTTTAGCGTAGAGCTGGACACATAATAACCAGTAATAAAGGTTATGATGGTGTTTCTCCCAAATATTCTGGTAAACATTTAACCTCTTTATTCTCTGACCACAAAAAATACTTATTGCCTTGACCACTTTTTGACACTTATTGTCCTGTTTTGTTTTTAAACTATTCTATTTTAGATGTTACAGTTTTATCTCCATAATGAAACTGTAGGCTCCTTGATAGGCGAAGATAGGCAATGCAAAACTTGTTAAATTGGATTGAAAAAAAATCAACATTGTCTTGCCTTACAAGCCACGTGGTCTTCATTTTGGTTTGTTTCATCAACAGAAAATGAAAACACTAGCAGAAAGGAGGAGGAGCGCTCCATCTCTTATCCTGGATAAAGCCCTACAAAAACGGCCTACTACCAGGTAAGTGCAAAGCTTTGTGTTACACATTTAGTACGTGCTTGGAACTTTATATTAGATGAAATGTTTTTCAGATCACATATTCTTTAATGTGTAGAGGTTGTTTGTTATCATCACCAGAATTCTCTTTAAGAGTAGAAAATACAACTTTTGTTCTGAGGTTATTTAATAAGGCCCAGCTGGTATATATGCTCAGTTGCTTTAAAACTGATTCAAAAGTGAATTTCACCCCAAAACATATATAAACTTGAAAGTTCCACATTTTAACAAAATTTACTTGTAAAATAGAAATCAAAATACTGAAAATTCAATATTTTGTTTCACACAAAACTACATGTTTTAAATCAACATAAAGTGATGGCTGTGTATGGATAGGCAGTTTTCTTACCAACTTTAGATATGAAGGAAGATAACCATATTAAGATTATTTTTTTAAATGGACTATTGATTTATTTTAGGCATTGGTTAAATTAGTGAAATTCAAAGTGGAAAAATAAGCTAAATATCTGTGAACAGAGTCATTTCACCAATAGAGGCTAATTACTATTTCAGTGGACATTGAAATAGACATTTTTTTCCAGAGCAGGAGCAACAGTTTATTAAAAAGATTTAGAACAGGAAGGAAAGTACAACTTGAAAGAGGGCCAAGCAGGCGACTTGAGAAAACAAGTACGCAGCTTGACCTCTTGACTTGGGGATTTTGTATGTTGGCATAATTCTGGAATCTCATTGGGAAGCTGCTGATCAGTTTCAGGTGTTTTCTGTCTATTACACGACCGACCGCCTTTCCCTAGTGCCATCTGTGACCAATTATTACTTTAGAGAAATGGTTAACAACCACCTAACCATCAACTGATGGTCACGCAATACTCCTGGTGTGTGTTGCGGGGAGTCCTCTCCTGCCTTGCTCACACCTGACTAGTTACATACTGTAACATTTCAATAGACGTTTTAAGAGTCTTTCATAATGTGTTGAAACTGAATAGTCATTATTATTTTATTCATTAATTTATTCATTGTTTCAAATTCAAATATTCATTAATCATTAATTTTTAAACGGCATTTTAACTCATAAGAGTTTTTATGTTCAGGGAATGTTGCAATGATTTTTCTCTAAGCTGTGAATCCTTTTAGGTAAAGTGAAGGCTTCACCAACTTTAAAGTGAAGATATATCTATTACTATGACATTTCTTCAAATTGTGCTAATTTAATATAAAATCTATATGATTGGGAGGCCAAGGCAGGCAGATCACGAGGTTAGGAGATCGAGACCATGCTGGCTAACACAGTGAAACCCTGTTTCTACTAAAAAAATACAAAAAAATTAGCCGGGCGTTGTGGCGGGTGCCTGTAGTCCCAGCTACTTGGGAGGCTGAGGCAGGAGAATGGTGTGAATCCGGGAGGTGGAGCTGCAGTGAGCTGAGATCGCGCCACTGCACTCCAGCCTGGGCATCAGTGCCTTAATCTTGGACTTGCCAACCTTCAGAACTATGAACAATAAATGTCTAATATTTATATATAAAAAGATATACAGTGTGTTATAGGAGCATGGATGTTATTTATGAAGAGTTAGAGGAGTTTTTGAAGGAAGTGACATTTGAGAGAAGGCTAGAGAGTATGATGTGTTTAGAAAACTGCAAACATTAGAATTCAGAGTATATATACAAAAGTCTTTTGTTTTTGCTAACAGGTTGATTTTATTATATTAGTGAACCTTTAACAGTATTCGGAAACTATTCAAAATTCTTTCTCAAAAAAGGGAAAATAACAGCTGGGTATATTAAAACAATGTTCATATTGATTGTGTACACATTATATTCTTGGTATATATTACCATACTTTAATTTCTTAGCATCTGAGTGGTATTTTATGAAAATGTAAATTCAACCCCTATGAAAAATAGTATGGCACATTTTCAAAGAACTAAAAATAGAAATACAGTTCAAACCAGCAATCCCATTACTGGATATCTAAACAAAGAAAAAAACCAGTTTTATCAAAAAGACATCTGCACTCATGTTTATTGAAGCACTATTTACAATAGCAAAATCATGGAATCAAACTAAGTATCTATCAACAGTGGATTAAAGAAAATATGCTACAGATATACCATGGAATACTACGCAGACATGAGAAAGGACGAAGGATGAAATCATGTCCTTTGCAGCAACAGGTATGCAGCTGGAGGCCATTATTCTAAGTAAATTAACACAGAAACAGAAAACCCAATACTATGTGTTCTCACATGTAAGTGGGAGGAAACAATGGGAACACATGGACAGAAACATGAAAACAAAGGACACTAGGGACTCCAAAAGAAGAGAGGCAAGTGGGGGGCAAGGTTGAAAAACTACTACTGGGTACTACATTCACTGTTGGTGTGATGGATTCAATAGAAGCTCAAACCCTAGCATCATGCAATATACCCATGTAACAAACATGCACATGTACCCCTGAATGTAAAATTTAAAAAACAAGGTTGAGGCTTTTATCACTGAAAAATTATATGAAACAATAAAATTAAGATCATACTGGAAAATACACAGTCTTCTGGGAAATCTTTTGATTTGTATTCAACAAATAATTATATGATCATAGAATTAGAAGAAGTTTAACAAATAATATGTTTCAACATTTTCATTTTATTTTTAAGAAAACTAAACCCTTTAACATATGCACTCAGAGTCTTAACACGAGGATGATTATGACACGTTAGATCATCTTTAAACACAGAACTGAACACTACTGTGTCAAAGAGTAAAAGTAGTTGACTGTAGCCATGTAACCACTCACCTTAGAAAACCTCTAACCTTCTTAGTGTGAAAGATGTCTTGTCACATTTCCTAATATAATAATTACTTAGAGAAACCACCTCCAGCAGCTCTGAATGGTGCCACATTTTAAAAAATGTTAAAACCTGTGAACTGCCTCTCCTTATGTACTCTATGCATTCACCAAAGAACACTGGAGACAAAACTATGTTTAACACATAAATACTCATCAGTTAATTTAAATCTTTCTTCCTCTTTAAATCCAAATCCAGCTCTTGTTCATTAAATTATTTTTAAAAAGGATTCTTTGATGTCTCCTGCAGATTTACATACAAGCTTTATGATCTACAAGTCATTAATTACTAAGTAACAACTATGGGACAATAGTAAAAATAGTAAGGTTCTACAGCAATGCCAAAATCAAATATGGACGTAATTCAAAAACTATAAAATGTCAATAAGTAAAACACTATTTCTTTACTGTCTGCCGAAACACTGCCCACAAATCTTTTGCAGTCTAGTTCTCATGTTACATTGCAAGAGACAGAAATGATTAAGGGGGAAGGATATGAGAATTTTGCTGTATAAAGTACTACTTGAAATAGATGTGTTATCATCTTGGACTTTAGACATTTCTCATATTTCTGGAGTATAATGGATAGAAAAGCAAAATTCTATTTGCAAAAATTTGCATTATTTGTAACAACTTTGGAAAAAGAAGTATATCACTGAATACTACTATTTAGTTTTTTACTATAAAATTTAAGTTTTAACTATAGGATTTATTTAAAATAACAAGTTCATTAATAATTCATAAAATCTGATTTATGTAACTTCAGGAACATACATTATAAAAAAGTGGACAAAATTCAAAAGACTTTCTTGAATGTTTATTATAATAGGATTTGATCTCCAAGTTTTTTAAAAAACTGCAAGAGACTTGAAAAGAACTATTACATCTATGTTTAAGTGAGATTTAAACATGAGGGACAACAAAAATCTGAATCACTTCTGAATGGGCAAGAATTTAAAAGGATATACAAATGATTAATAGTAGTTACCCCTGGGGATGGAGTAGGGACTTTACTTTTTGTTTTATACATGTCCATATTGTTTTCTTTTATAAGAAATATGTATTACTTCTGTCAATTGTAAATACTTCCTTAAAATTCTATCTCATATTCCTTTTTTATAAGCAAATAAACATAAAAGCATTCTTTTATATCATGCAACAGTGGTCCTCCACCAAGCATTCATTAGAATCCTATAGATAACAGTATTATATTATATACTTAAAAATCTATAAAGATGATAGCTCTCATGTTGTGTTCCTACTACAATTTTTAAAAAGAGTGCACAGAATTAACTATGGATTTGAAAAATATGCCTATGTCTGTATCCCACTGTAGAATACTGAATTAGAAAGGCTTAGAAATCACTAAACTAGAGGACCCTTTCGGGTTCTTTCTAATCCTGAAATTGTATTGCTTACAAATATTTTGCATACCTTCAGAGTACAAGCACCAAGAGCTGCACAAAATAAAAACATAATCTCATCTTTTATAAGATTATGAGAGAGGTGAAGGTCCCATTCCTTAGCATTGTGCACCCTAATTACTGATCTAGAGAAACTTCCAGGAAATTAACCGAAGATTAAAACATACATATATATGTTAGAAGCTGCAGTAAGCTATGATCGTGCCACTGCACTCAGACCCTGTCTTTATATATATATATGTTATATTATTTTATATATTATGTATATTATTATTAATATTATATATATATATAAAGACAGGGTCTGAGTGCAGTGGCACAGTCGTAGCTCACTGCAGCTTCCAACTCCTGGGCTTCAGTGATCCTCCCACCTCAGCCTTCCAAGTAG
>NW_016807677.1:8293454-8323439 GCF_001698545.2 Rhinopithecus bieti
TATATATATATATAAATTTTAAGACTCAAGCCTTCTGGCTCATCTATTAATGTCAAGCTTGTTAATAAAAAGCACCTACTTTATCATCACAGCATTGTATAACTAGAAGTGGATCACTGATCCTGGCTCATTAAGTAGCAGAAATTGAGTCAAAAACTTCCTCTAGGTCACATAGTTGATTAATGTCAGAGACAGGACCAGAACCCAGGTGTCTGGTCTTAAAGGAATATGATACAGTACATAAGTGCATAGATTCCAAAACCAAATTGCCAGGTCTGAATCCTGGTACTTCCCCTTACTAGGTATGTGTGATCTTGGGTAAGTTTTTCAACCAGAGATGATGATAATACTTACCTCATAGGATTTTAAGGAGAACTAAATGAGTCTTATATATGTAAAGTTCTTAAAGTAGTCTCTCGTACATAATCAGTGCTACATATGTATGTAAGCTATTTATTATCGTTAGTAGTAGTAGCAGTAGTAGCAGCAGAAGGAAGTACACATTCTCATAGAGAGACTCTTTGAAGACCATAGCAGATGGGAAATTAACAAGATGTAAGATGGAGAATCTGGAAGCCTGCTAGAGTCTAATATTAAATTCATTTTAGCAAGAAAATTATATTTCTAGGTCTGGCCTAAAGCAGGATTAACTCAGGATATTTTGGATTTATTTTTGGTAGACCCTGACAGCTCTTGAGTTCTCCCTATGTAGAGGTTCTCAGTATGCCTAGAATGACTCTGGGAAATGAGGGCTTGAGCCGTGGAAGATTGACCTGCTTTGCTCAGTCACTTAAGAGGAAGAGGCTCTAGGAAGTTTATATGTGCCAAAGCTGTGAGTTAAGATTAGGTACGTATAGAATTGGCTGGTTTAGGGTACAGATAATAGAGTGAGAGAGCCCAATCAGAAGGCACTTGTAACTAGGAAAGCAGCCATTTGCTAACTGGCTTCCACTTCCTTTGGGTCCATTCACTCCTATTGTGCATGACCACACACCACCATGCTCACATTGTCCTACTCTGACTATCCCCCATTGTGTTCTACAAATTCCTCATTATTCCACTTCCTTTTTCCTCTGTCATATTAGCATCATAACTTCAATATTAGCCTAAAGTGGATAATAGCTTATCATACTTTCAAATGAAGGAAATACATTTATACTCTACAGTGGTTTACTGAGGTTTGTAGTAAAATCTACTTTCATAACAGAATGAAAAACTGCTTTTACCTATGATAGTTTAGTGTGGACCTTCCAGATATACTAATGGGAATGAACTCAATGACCTCATAAAGGCCACGCTCATGCTGAGACTCTAAGGTAGTTGAAATAATGATTGACATCACTTAAAGGAAAAATTAATTTAAAAGAGAACTTACTGGACTTTTCGGAATTTTATAAACTTTCTATACCTAGATATGGTTTCTTGGTTTAAGACTTAAATAAAATTTTGAACTTTAGAGGAAATTTTAAAAATCTTTAAGACCTTTTCAAAATTACCATAAACTATACTGACATGTTATTTTAGAAGAGTTCTATGCCAAACACTTTTCCATGTGCTGTCTTTCATTACATGCCAGCTGGCTCTACATCAGATCCATTCCTACAGTTTTGGACAATATGTTGTGAGGTTTTTAATTGAGAGTTCCGTGAATGATCCAAGGTATGTGATGAGAACACCAAAGTAGAAATTTAATACGTGAAGATTGCCAGTAGCCTGCAAAACCCCATCGTTTTCCTTGCAATGAACATTTTCGAAGTTGTAAACTTCAGATATAAAGGAAGGAGACAGCAATTGCTTTATAAGGTGGCAAAGTTGGCAAATTTTTTACCAAAATGGAACTCATTACTTTGTTAGACAAAAGGTTTCCAGGCCCATATATTGCTTTGTTCTTTTCAAACTACTTTTCATACTCTTTAAAAAATGATCAAATACATCTGTTTGTGGTGCAGTGTACTAATTTTCTTGTGGTACGATTCTGGTAGGAAATCTTTAAGAGATTAAATTTAGTCCTCCACATTCTACTGGGCTTTGATGGGGTCAAATTAATTTATTTTTGTAGCTACAGAACAGCACATCCATTTAATTTCTTAATTCCAACTTTAGCTTAATTTGGTAATTGCAGTTATGATTCAATTATGTCTTTCATTTTGGTACCAGGAAAGCACTACCTCATTAGTGCATGTTTATTTGCCCTTCCTCACCCCTGTTCATAGGGATAGCAGTCTGTCCTATGACATCCTTGCTGTATTGGAGTAGATACTCCCTTCCCCTGTACAACTTGAAAGCTAGGATTTCTCAGAGTTTTGGCATTACATGATTGACCTTCCTTCAGAACCTTGTAAAAAAGACATATTAGGGAAGCAGAAGAGCAATTGTTACTATTATTGAGAGGCTTCATATTATTGTGGTTAAGAAAGTGTGAACTCTATAGCCATTGATTTTGGGTTTGAACCCTGGCCCTTCTTCTTACCAGCTGTGAGAACTTTGGCAAGTTACTTAACTTCTTTAGGCTTCACTTTATTCATCTGTAAAATGGGGAAGACTTCATAGGGGATTAAATGAGTTAATATTATAATGTGGCATATTGTAACTGTTATATAATTTTTCATTAAATAAAATTAAAAATATATAAATCTTTAGGGTCTCCTGTCACATGTCTAATTTGCCGAGTGTTCCAGGTTTAGGTCTTGCCTCAACTTGACTATAGGTCAAATCTTAGTTGGATGGAAAGAGGCTAAGAGTCTACTGCTGCCTGAGAAAGTGTTCACTTTCTCAAAGTGTTGAAAAGCCACAGAAAGAAATGTCCGTTCTGGAGTGACCAGCTGTTTAATGTATATTGAATTAATGCTTACGTGTTCACCATGTCATCTGGATTATGAGTCACTGCCTTTGGTTTTCTGACACATAGTTCTGAGTATGATGAGAACACACAGAGAATGGATTCTAGTCTCCTGCTCTAGCACTGTGTGACCCTGATGGAGTCACCCATTCTTTCCATGACTGGGACTTTTTCCCCTCATCTGTTGGTGCTAGGGGAGGGGAGAGTAAAGTTGACGAAATTCTTTTCGTACTTCTTTCACCCCAGCTCTGTAGTTTTGTGTTTCATTATTCTAACCATACCTCAGTTATAAGAAGAATGAAAATCAGTATAAATGTTCTTGTACACCCTTTCATTGCAACTCATAAAACATTTCTGAGTGTGTCTGTCACACTGTTGAGGAGTAAGTAGTATCCTCTTTCAGTGCAAAGGTCAAACATTTGCTTATGTAGAATCTTTGGTCTACTCATTTTCATGTCGTTTTGGTAGCTAGCCTCCACAATGGCCTCCAGTGTGATTCCCACCTCCTCGTATTCATACCCTTGTCTAATCCCTGCTATACTGTATCAGAGTTGCTCTGTGTAACCAATAGGATTTGGTAAAAGTAATGATGTCTCGCTTCTGAGATTAGGTTACAAAAGGCAGAGTTTCCTTCTTGATTGCTCTCACACTTTCTTTCTGTGACCACTGATCTGGAGGAAGCCATGTCATAAGCAGCCCTGTGGAGAAACCCACAGGTGAGAAACCGAAGGCTGTAATAGCCTCATGAAGGCTCTTGGAAGCAGACCCTCCCACTCCAGTCAAGACTTCAGAGATTGTAGCCAGCCCTGGCTGAAACCTTACTGCAACCTCATGAGAGACCTAAGACCCACCCAACTCAGACACTTCCAGGTTTCTGATCCTTATACATTGTGTAGGGTAATAAATACTTGTTTGGCTGAGTGCAGTGGCTCATGGCTGTAATCTCACCACTTTGGGAGGCCAAGGCGGGTGGAACTGCATGAGGTAGGAATTCAAGACCAGCTTGGGCAATGTGGTAAAACGCTGTTTCTACAAAAGAAAAATGTGAAAATTAGCTGGGCATGGTGGTGTGCACCTGTGGTCCCACCTACTTGGGAGGCTGAGGTGGGAGGACTGCTTGAGCCCAGGAGGTTGAGGCTGCAGTGAGCCGTGATTGTGCCACTGCACTCTAGCCTGGGCAACAGAATGAGACCCTGTCTCAGAAAAAATAAATAAATGAATAAATAAATAAATGTTTGTTGTTTTAAGATGTTATGTTTGGGGGTAATTTGTTATCGCAGCAATAGATCAATACAGTCGTCTTCAAGTTATGAAACTAGCTTTCTAGAATGTTTCTCTCATGTATTAATATGTTTTATGTATTCTTACAGCTAGAGGTGAAAAGATGGAAACAGATACTATTCCCATTTATAAATGAAAAGGCCAATTCCCCAGATTATGTAATTTGTTGGAAAAGGGGCCAGACATCTTTTTTAAAACAAAACAGAACAACATCTTTATGGAAATACAGTTCATATGGTATAATTCACCAGTTAAAAGTGTATACTTCAGTGGTTTTTACTATATCCACAGGGATGTGAAGCCATCACCAAAATCTTCATTTTCATCCCCAAAAAAGAAATGCATAGCTATTAATTGTCATTCCTGATTCTCTCCTGCTGCACTTCCACATCCCCAGCTCTAAGCAACCACTCAATTGTTTTCTATGTTTATAACTTTGACTCTTCTGGATATTTCAAATAACTGAAATTGTGTGCTGTGTGGTCTTGGTGGCTAACTTCTTTCAGTTAGTGTGATGTTTTCAAGGTTCATCCATGTTGTAACATGTATCAGTACTTCATTACTTCCTATTGTGTAGATAGGCATACCACATTTTGTTATTCATTCATTCATTCATGGACATTTATTTAGGTTGTTTCCACATTTTGGCTATTTATGAATAATGCTGTGAACATTCATGTATAAGTTTTTGTTTGCACATATGTTTCATTCCTCTTGGGTATATACTTGGAGTGGAATTGTTGGGTCTTATGGTAACTCTAATCTTTTGAGGAACCATCAAACTATTCTCTAAGGCAGTGGCACCATTCTCCATTCCCACCAGCAATATATGAGCATTCCAGTTTCTCCACATCCTTACCAGTGGTTGTTATTTTCTATCTTTTTTATTATAGCCATCTTAGTGGGTATGAAGAGATAGCTTATTGTGGGGTTTGTTTATTTGTCCTGAGACAGGGTCTCGCTCTGTCACTCAGGCTGGAGTGCAGAAGTATGATCATGGCTTACTTCAGCCTCAAAATCTTAGGCTCAAGCGATCCTCCCACTTCACCCTCCTGAGTAGCTAGGACCACAGGTGCACACCACCACACCTGGCTAATTTTTGCAGAGACTGGGTTTCTCTATCTTGCCAAGGCTGGTCTCAAACTCCTGGGCTCAAGCCATTTGCCCACCTTGGCCTACAGTGGTGGGATTACAGGCATGGGCCACAACATCTGTGGCCTTATCGTGGTTTTGATTTGTGTTTCTCTACTGATGTTGTGCATTCTTTCATGTATTTATTTGTCATTTGTATGTCTTTGGGGAGGAATTTCTATTTAAAACTTAAGGCATTTTTAATTGGGTTATTTGAGTGTTTATTAATGAGTTTTTGGAGTTCTTTATTGTCAAATTCTGTTCTTAATATTGTATGTGTATATGCAAAGCAAAGTATAGGATTAAAGCATTTCATTTGAAGTTTGTAAGCCCCCAAAGCACTTGAACCTGAAACATCATGATAATGAAGATCAGCTAAACTTGAATTGTCCAGTTCATTCTGTATTTTGTATTTATATGCCTTTGGGTTGGTATGTTTTTTCATCAAGTCTAACTTTGTTTTTGGAAAAGAATAATTTCTATACATTGAATCGAACTGTGATCCTTTGTCAGGTTTCCATGATGTAGAGTCTATAAAATAATGTTAATTAGCTTGATTTAGCCATTCCACATTGTATGCATATATCAAAATATGTTGTACACCATAAATCTATATGTTTTGTCAATTTTAAAAAAACTTGTTTTAGGATACTTAGGTCTTTTTTATAATTTTCATTGTATAGAATACCTACTTTTCACTTTTGAATACATTTTTATCATAAAATTAATATATGTACATTTTGGAAAATTTGGAAAATGCAGGGAGGTACAAAAATATTTTTGATTTATATTCAGGGATATCAACCTTTATACCTGATGTGGTTTGGCTGTTTCCCCACCCACGTCTCATCTTGAATTGTAGTTCCCATAATCCCCATATGTCATGGGAGGGAACTGGCGAGAGGTGATTTAATCATGGGGGCCGTTACCATCATGATAGTGAATGAGTTCTCATGAGATCTGATGGTTTCATAAGGGACTTTTCCCTTTTTTGCTCGGCTCTTCTCCTTGCTGCTGCCATGTAAAGAAGGACATGTTTGCTTCCTCTTCTGCGATACTTGTAAGTTTCCTGAGGCCTACCTAACCCTGAGGAACTGTGAGGCAATTAAACCTCTTTGATTTATAAATTACCCAGTCTCAGCTATGTCTTTATTAGCAGCATGAGAACAGACTAAAACAATACCTTTTTCTGTCATTCAGCTTCAAAGTTTATGTATTCTGAAACTGATGACAAACATGATCAATGTGATGCTATATATGGTTGAAATATTCTCTGCTTACTGTATTTATGTGTTTCTCATATGGAAACATGCTGAAAGTAAATACAGTTATATGGATTTGTTTAAACTTCTAACATGAAGTAGAGAGTTGTGGAATAAATGTGCAGGAGTTGTAATACCATGTATTTTTATTTTCAACATCTCAGCTTTTCCTTACAAAAATGTTGTGATTCATTCAAAGACTGCTCACCATGAGGCAGGCACTCTATCAAATTAGATCTGCTTTTCTGTGCTTGCCTTCAAGGAGCTCATAGCCTGGTGGAGGAAAAACATTTGTCAGAAGTAAATTACTTGAATAGACGATAAGTGTTATAATTAAGGTAGAAACAAGAGAACAAAGCAGCTGCATTAGGGCATGAGGGAAAGCTTCATAGAGGTACTGCGATCTATGCTGGGTTTTGAGGGATGAGTAGGAGTCCTCTAGCACAGGGATCCCCAATCCCTGGGCCACAGACCAGTATTGGTCCGTGGCCTGTTAGGAATCTGGCAGCACCACAGGAGGTGAGTGGCAGGCAAGCAGGTATTACCTACCACCTGAGCTCCTCCATCTGTCAGATTACTGGCATTAGATTCTCCTAGGAGCACAATCCCTACTGTGAACTGTGCATGTGAAGGAGCTAAGTTGTGTGTACCTTATGAGAATCTAGTCCCTGTGCCTGATAATCTGAGGTAGAACAGTTTCATCCGGAAACCATCCTTCCTCCTCCTCCACAACTCCCCACCATCCATGGAAAAATTGTCTCCCACAAAACTGGTCCCTGGTGCCAAAAAGGTTGGGAACCTCTGCTGTAGCAGAGACAACAGGTGATACAATGTTCTAGCAATGAGATTTTAAGTTAGAGCTCAAAGTGTGTAGAAAGGCATGACAAACTTTGAGAAAGGAGATGAGGCCAATAAAGTAAATAAGGACCAGATCAGAAGTGGTCTCTGTCAGTCTGAGGGCCTTAAATTTCTATATAGTAGGGAAATGTTCTGAGAAAATCAAAGTTAGTGATATGATTTTTGGTTTTGAAAACTGGCTCTATCAAATAGCTGATTGGAAGACAGACAAGGCAGGTAGACCATTTAGAAGACAGTTGAACATCATTGAAGCAAATGATAATAAAAATCTGAACTGAAGCAGTGAAGAGGAAAAATAGAGATATTTAGAAATGAGAGTAAGATTTAGATGTAAAGGTGATGGGTTGATGGTTGCAGCAAACCACCATAGCACATGTATACCTATGTAACAAAACTGCATGTTCTGTACATGTACCCCAGAACTTAAAGTATAATAAAGAATAAAGATGAGATGATATATATAATTCATTATCACAGTTTAAAAAAAAAAGGAAGTGAGAGGAGCTAAGAACGAAGTTTCTAGTTTTTGAAGACTGGGTAGATGGTGATGACATCAATCATTAACTGGCTAATCAAGAACGTGAACAAGTTTTGAACACGGTGAGTTTTGAGGTGTAGGACAACATATTAGTACTGGTAATAAGGGTTGAGAATCCCTTGTCCAAAATGCTTGGGACCAGAAGTGTTTCGGATGTCAGATTTTTTTTTGGATTTTGGAATATTTGCATATATATAATGAGAAGTCTTGGGGATTTCTAAGCACAAAATTCATTTATGTTTTATATATGCTTTATACATATAGCCTGAGGGTAATTTTATATAATATTTTAAATAATTTTGCACATAAAGAAAAATTTTGACTGCATTTTGACTGTGACCTGTCACATGAGATCGAGTATGGGATTTTCCACTTATGCCATCATGTAGGCGCTCAGATTGTTTCCAATTTTGGAGCATTTCAGATTGTGGATTTTCAGATCAGGGATGCTCAACCCGTACTAATAATTGCTTTAATTTAAACTGAGTGCTTACTAGTTGCCAGGTTCTAAGTATATTGTATATACATTGTTGAATGGCTTTTTCATTTTACAAATAAAGATATTTAATCTTAGAGATTTAAAATAGCTGGCTGAGTGTGGTGGCTCATGCCTGTAATCCCAGCACTTTGGGAGGCCGAGGTGGGTGGATCACAAGGTCAAAAGATCAAGAACATCCTGGCCAACATGGTGAAACCCCGTCTCTGCTAAAATACAAAAGTTAGCTGGGTGTGGTGACACACACCTGTAATCTCAGCTGCTCGGGAGAATTGCTTGAACCTGGGAGGCAGAAATTGCAGTGAGCCGAGATCATGCCACTGCACTCCAGCCTGGGCGACAGAGTGAAATGCTGTCTCAAAAAAAATAAATAAATAAAATGGCCTTAGTTCTCACAACTATGAAATAATGGAGTTGAAATTTAAATTTACTTGTCTCTGACTCTAAAATTTGTTACCTTAGCCATCATATTAGACTGCCTGTTTTGAGAATTTTCTATCTGATAAGATAAAGACTGTACCTAGGACTAGGTTTAAGAAACTTCACTGTTACTATTATGATATGGTGGCCATAAGGTTCTGTCTGTTCTGGCTCCATGTAGACATATCAGAGATCATCACTTTAAATGAAAGTGACACAATGGTTCAGAAATGATTCTGCCACTTACCAATCACTGACTTTTATCTCTAAATGTAGAGGCCAACAATTCTTTTTATAAATTACACTGCTTAGTGTAATTATTTTATTTACTTATCTTTAGATATTTCCTAGTATAAAGCAGTAAGTTAAAATGTTATTTTATTTGGTTTTGTTTTCTTTTTTGGCCATAATTTTTAATGTAGATACCTAAGTTTATGGCTTGTATCAGATAATATGGTTGTATCATATCTGCTTTTAAAATTTTTATGACTTGATAATGTAGTTAAGTTTTTATGAGTACTGTATTAGATATATGTTTGGAAAGTATGTTATTGATTGTGTAAATCATCAATATCCTTCCTAATATTTTGTCCTCTTGCTCTGTCATTTGCTAAAGGGGCTGTAAAACGTTTGCCACTTAAGTTGTGGACTTGTACATTTCTTCTTATTAGTTTCTTGCTTTCTGTGTTTTGAACATGTATTGTTAAGTTCATAAAGTTTAGGATCTTTTGGTGTCTTATACCTTTTATCAAATGGAAATATCCCTCTTTTTGTCCTATATATTTCTTTTGTGTTGGTCCCTTTTGGCTCAGCAGGATTTTTTTTGAGATTCATCTATGTTGTATGTATCAGAAGTTTGTTCTGTTCTGATACTGCCAACTAGTATTCCATTTTATGGATATGAAACAGTTTATTCTATTGAGACATATTTGAGATGTTTGGGGCTGCTATGAAGAAAGCTGCTGTCAACATTTGTGAGATCTTTATGTGGACATATGTCTTCACTCTGTTGGGCAAATATCTTAAGAGTTGAATTACTAGATCATGTAATGTTTGTTTAAAAGAAATCACAAGAACTGTTTTCTAAAGTAGTTGTAGCATTTTACATCCCTATCAACAATGTATGAGAATTCTAGTTGTTTCACGTCCTCACCAAAACTTAGTAATAATAGCTTAAGACATTTTAGCTAAGACCAACATTTTGGCTTGATATCTTAAAACATTTCAGCCAAGCCTGGCTAACATAGTGAAACCTTGTCTCTATTAAAAATATGAAAAAATTAACTAAGTGTGGTGGTGCATGCCTGTAGTCCCAGCCACTTGGGAGGCTGAGGTGGGAGGATCGCTTGAACATGAGAGTCAGAGGTTGCAGTGAGCCAAGAGCAAGACTCCATCTCAAATGGAAAGAAAAAAAAAAAATAGCCATCTGGTGGGTGTATGGTGCCATCACATTGTGGTTTTAATTTGCGTTTTCTTGAAGACAAATAATATTATGCATCATTTTATAAAATATTACCCATTTGTATGTTTTTCTTTGTGAAGTGATCTGTTTAAACCTTTTGCCCATTTTTTAATGTGTAAACTTGTAGAGTTGAAAGTTTTAGGAACATGTACCCTAGAACTTAAAGTATAATAATAAAAAAAAAACTTAAAAAAAAAAAGAAAGTTTTTATATATTCTGGATATAGGTCCTTTGTTCAATATGTATCATCAGATGTTTCCTCTAAATCTGTCTTTTCATTTTCTTAACAGTACTTTTTTAGATGCAGAAGGTTTTAATTATGATAAAGTCTATTTTTTTTCTATAAAGCTGTAAAGCTTATTAATTTTGTATCCTATCTTAGAAACATTTGAATACTTGAAAGTCTCAAAGATGTTATCCTATGTTCTTTTCTACTAAGCCTGGGATCAAGTTTGATTAATTTCTTCTGTGGCATAAAGTAAGGGTAGAGGATTATTATTTTTCCTATGGAGATCCAGTTGTTGCAGTACCAATGATTGAAACAGAGTTTCTTTTCCCAATGTACTTTCCCAAAAAGTACATATGTTTGCACTCTGGAACCTTTGTAGAAAATCAGTTGGCCATATATGTATACATCTACTTCTGGACACAGTTCCATCAGTCTACATGTCTGTCCATACTGATATTATAACATCTTGATTACTTAGTTTTCTAAAAGTCTTTATGTTTTTGTCAGTGTTATGACTGTTTTTATATTTCATGTTCATTTATCCATCGCTAATATATAGAAATACAATTGACTTTTGTTATTGACCTATTTTAAATCTAAAAAAGTTCTATTAGCTTTAATGTAGATTTTCAGAATATTCTACATACACATTCATTCCATTTGTGAATAAAAATAGTTTTACTTCTTCCACTGTAATTTGTTTGATTTTTATTCCTTTGCTTGCCTCAGTGTACTAAAATTTCTACTGTATTGTTGAAAGTGGTAAGAGCAGACATATTACCTTTATTGCTGATCTTAAGTAGGGAAATAGTCTTTCACCATTAAGTATGATGTTTGCTTTAGGATTTTTTGGTAGATGTTCTTTATAAAGTGGAGGAAGTGCCCTTTAATTCCAGTATGTGAGGTATTTTTTTTTTAATCACAAATGTTTGTTAAATTTTGTCAGATCCTTTTTTCTGCAACTTTGAGATGATCATGTTGGGGTTTTTTTCTTTGCTTTAGTCTTAATATGGTTGATTCCATTGATTTTTTAATAAACTTTCTATTTTGGAGTAATTTTAGATTTACAGAAAAGTTGCAAGAATATTACAGAGTTTTTTTAGATTTCTCAACCAGTGTACTATATTTTTAGCATCTTACAATGTTACAGTACACTTGTTATAACTAATAAACCAATATTACATTATTGACTAAAGGTCATACTGTATTCAGATTTCCTTAGCTTTTACCTAGAGTACTTTTTCTATCCCAGGATCCTACCCAGAATACCACATTAGATTTAGTCATCATGTTTTCTTCGTTTTTCTAAACTGTGAGTTTTTCTTAGACCTTGGGTAAGACCAGTCAGGTAGTTGGAATGTTCTTCAGTTTGAATTTGTCTGATGTTTTCTTGCGGTTAGAAAGGGATTGTGGGTTTATGGAGTATTTTTCAATCTGTGTTCATGAGAGAGAGAGGTCTGTAGTTTTCCTGTATTATCTTGTCTGGTTTTGGTATAAAATGGGTTGGGAACTATCACTTCCTTTTTCTGAAAATTGTATGAAGGAATGTCATTATTTCTTCCTAAAATGTTGGGTAGAATTTATCAATAAAGTTATCTAGGTTGAGTTTTGTTTCTGGGAAGATTTTTAATTATGATGTTTATTTAATAGATATGGAACTATTGAGTGAGTATTCAGTTTCCTCTTGAGTCAGTTCAGGTAATTTGTGTCTTTCAAGGAATGTGTCTATTTCATCCTAGTTGTCAATTGACGCAGTTATGCATAATATTTTAATTATGTTTTTAATGGGTGTAGGAGTTATAATGTTCCTTCTTTCATTCTTGATATTGATAATTTCTAAATTCTCTTTTTTCCCCCAGATCTATCTAGTTAAAGGCATATCAATTTTATCTTTTCAAAGAACCAGCTTCTAGTTTTGTAGCTTTTCTGTATTGTGTTGATTTTATGTTTCATTGGTTTATTTTTGAGATTTATTGAAGTATAATTATGTACAATAAAGCACACATAAAGTGTACGATTTTAATGAATTTTTATATGTTATATACCAACATTACGATCAAGATAATGAACATTTTCATAACCTCCAAAGGTTTCCTTGTGCGACTTTGCAATCCATCCTTCCTTGATACCACAAGCCTATCCTCGGGCAATCAGTGAGCTGCTTGATAGGTTAGTTTGCACTTCTGAGAATTTTATATAAATACCATGCTACTTTGTATTACTGGGTACTATTGCACTGTGTAGGTATACCAAAACCTCTTTATTTATTTTATTTGTTAGTAGACAGTAGGGTTTTTTTTAATTTTATGATTAAAAAGAAAGTTACTTTGTACATTATTTACAAGTATTTGTGTGTACTCTTACTCATATGCTTCAAACTTCTCAATAAGTACCAAGAAGTGGAATGGCTGCGTTGTAAGGTAGCTGTATATATTAAGAACTGCCAAATTATTTTCTAATGTGGTTGGATCATTTTATATTCCACTAGCAGTGTGTGAATGTTACAGTTGCTCCACATCTTTGTCAACACTTGCTCTGGTCAGACCTTCTAATTTTAAGTATTCTATGTGTGCGTTCTTATATTTCTTTGTGGTTTTAATTTGTATTCCTCTGATAACTAATGACGTTGAGCATCTTTTCATGAGCTTAGTTGACATCCCTAGATAATCTTTAAAAAAGAGTCAGTTCACATCTCCTCATTTATGTATTGGGTTTTTTCTTACTGTCCAGTTTTAAGTGTTTTTCATATGTTCCCAATCTGTGCTATCCAGTATGGTAGGCACTAAGTACTGGCAATTTTAATTCAAGTTAACTAAAATTGAATATATAAATTCAGTTCCCAAGTCACTCTAAACACATTTTAAGAGCTCATTTAGCCTAATATGAGTAGTGACTTTCTATTAGACAGTGCAGATGTAAAATATTTCCATAATCTCAGAAAATTCTACTGGCAGCACAGTTCTATATATAAATCCCTTGCTGGGCATATGGCATGCGAATATTTTACACTAGTATATTACTTGCCTTTCTCTCGTAACGGTGTTTTTCAAAGAGCCAAGTTTTAAATTTTAATGAAGTCCAATTTATCATTTTTTCTTTTGAGTTTGTGCATTCTGTGTCCTATTTAATTTTTTTCTATATCTAAAGTCAAAATTTCCTTCTATGTATTATTTTAGAAGTTTTATAGTTTCAGATTTTACATTTAAAACTATGATCCATTTTGAGTTAATTTTTATATATTTTATAAAATAAGGGTCAGTGTTCATTTTTATTGTGCATGGCTATTCAGTTGTTCCATCACCATTTTTTTGAGCAAATTATCCTTTCCCTTTTAATTGCCTTTGTATCTTTGTCAAATTCAGGCACATCTCAGAGAGATTGCAAGTTAAATTATAAACTACCAAAAAGGGCAAATATTAAAATAAAGTGAGTTGCATGAATTTATTGGTTTCCCAGTGCATATAAAAGTTGTGTATAAATTATATTGTAGTCTATTAAGTGTACCAATGGCATTATATATTTTCTTTCTTTTCTTTTTTCTTTTTATTTTTTTGGAGACAGGGTCTTGGTCTGTTGCCCAGGCTGGAGTGTAGTGGTGCAATCTTGGCTCACTGTATCCTCCGCCTCCAGGGCTCAAGTGATCCTCCCACCTCAGCCTCCTGAGTAGCTGGGACTTCAAGTGTATGCCGCCATGCCATGCTTCTATTTTTTATTGAAACAGTTTTGCCATGTTGCCCAGCCTAGTTTCAATCTCCTTGGCTCAAGCAACCTGCCCATCTCAGCCTCCTAAAGTGCTGGAATTACAGGTGTGAGCCACACACCCAGTCCAGCATTATATCTTTAAAAAACAATTTGTATACCTTAATTTAAAAATATGTTATTGCTTTTTAAAAATGCAACCAATCATACAAACTTTTGTTTGTGGAGGGTCTTGTCTCAGTGTTGTTGGCTGCTGACTGATAAGGATGGTGGTTGCCGAAGGTTGATTGACTGTGGCAATTTCTTGAAATAAGGCCACAATGAAGTTTGATACATTGACTTCCTTTCACAGAAGATTTCTCTGTAGCATGCAGTACTGTTTGACAGCATTTTCCCCACAGAACTTCTTTCAAAATTGGAGTCAGTCCTCTCCAATTCTGCTACTGCTTTATCAATTAAGTTTATGGAATATTCTGAGTCCTTTGTTGTCATTTCAGCAGTGTTCACAGCATCTTTACAAGGAGTAGATTCCACGTCAAGAAACCACTTTCTGTACCCATCCTTAAGAAGCAACTTTATTATGAGATTGTAGCAATTCAGTCACATCTTCCAGCTCCACTTCTAATTATCTTGCTGTTTCTAACACATTTGCAGTGACTTCCCCCACTGGAGTCTTGAACTCCTCAAAGGCATCCATGAGGGTTGGAATCAACTTCTTCTAAACTCTTGTTAATATTGATATTTTGACCTCCTCAAATGAATCACAAATGTTCTTAATAATATCTAGAATGGTGAATGCTTTTCAGAAAGCTTTCAGTTTACTTTGCCCAGATCCATCAGAGGAATCACTGTCTATGGCAGCTATAAGACTTGAAAGTCAAAATTATTTCTTGATCCATGTGCTGCCAGAATGGATATTTTGTTAGCCAGCATGAAAACAACGTTCATCTTGTATATTTCCATCAGAGTTCTTGGGTGACTAGGTGCATTATCGGTGAGCAGTAATGTTTTGAAAGGAATCTATTTTTCTGAGTGATAGGTCTTAACAATGGGCTTAAAATATTTAGTAAAACATGTTGTAAACAGATGTGCTGTCACCCACACTTTGTTGTTCCATTGATAGAGCACAAGCAGAGTAGATTTAGCAGAAAGTAATTTCAGAATGGTAAATAAGCATTGGCTTCAACTTAAAGTCACCAGCTGCATTAGCCCCTAACAAAGGAGTCAGCCTGTCTTTTGAAGCTAGACATTGACTTCTCCCTAGCTATGCAAATCCTAAATGACATTCTCTTCCAATATAAGGCTGTTTCATCTACGTTAAAATTTGGTTGTTTAGTGTAGCCATTTTCATAAATTATCTTAGCTAGATTTTCTAGACAACTTGCTACAGCTTCCACATCAGCACATAGTGCTTCACCTTGTACTTTCACGTTATGGAGTTAGCTTCTTTCCTTAAATCTCACGAAGCATCGTCTCCTTGCTTCAAACTTTTCTTCTGCAGGTTACTCACCAATCTCAGGCTTCATGGAATTGAAGAGATTTAGAGCCTTGCTCTGGTTTAGGCTTTGGCTTAAGGGAATGTTGTGGCTGGTTTGATCTATCCTGATCACTAAAACTTTCCCCGTATCAGCAATAAGGCTATATCACGTTCTTATCACTCATGTGTTCATTTGCAGTGCCCCAAAACAATTACAATAGTAACATCAAAGATTACTGATCACAGATCACCATAACAGATAAAATAGTAGTAATAATGAAAATGTTTTAAATATGTGAGATTATCAAAATGTGACGGAAATGTGAAGTGAGCACATGCTGTTGGAAAAAAATGGTGCTGATAGACTTGCTTGATGCAGGATTGCCACTAACTTTCAATTTGTAAAAAATGTAATATCTGCAAAGTACAATAAAGTGAAGCACAATAAAACAAGGTATGTTTATAATCAGTCGGGTATGTGAGTGTTGGTCTACTTTGTATTCTGTGCTGTTCTTCATGCCAATATGACCCTTTTCTGATTATAGTAACTTTAAAATATGTTTTAAAACACGTTCTGTGAGTCCTTCGGCTTTGATTTTATTTTTCAAATTTGGCTATTTTAGGTCCTATAAACTTTCATATATTTTGTGAATCAGCTTGACAATTTCTACAATAATAGTGCTACTGATTTCAATAGTGATTGCATTTCATTGGTATCAGTGTGGGTGAAATCAGCATTTTAGCAATATTGAGTCTTTCTATCCATGAACACAGTATCTCTTCATTTATTTCAATGAGCTTTTATTTCTCTCAGTATTGTATCGTTCTGAATGTCTTGCACATTTTTGTCAAATTTATTCTTAGTTGTTTTATATTGTTTGATGCTGTTGTAAATGGCACAGTATGTGGAATGAATCTGTGTGTGTATATATATGTGTATGTGTATATGTGTGTCTGTAGACACATATATATACACATATATATATGTACCTTTGGGTACATGACTTCTTCCCAGCCCTATGAGTTTTAGGGTATTGTCTACCTGCTTTTTCCTAGTGGCTATTTTCCCAGCCTTAGGTAATTTCCTCGCATACATGCACTGATCAATTCTCAGATGAAACTTGTGAGGAATGCTTTGCAGATCTCTGAGCTCTATCTCTGGACAGCTCTTTTCTCAAGGCACTATGTTTTGTGAATTCTATCCAAGTTGACCTCCTTGATTTTTCAACCCTGTCTTCTCAAGCTGGGCTCTGTTTGGTTTCTTATTCCCTGCACTGTGCAATGGAATCTCTCTCTAGGCTGCTATCTGAGACAATCTTAGACCTCACCTCATTTTTTTCTCTTTTCTTAGCAATCATTGTTCTGTGTTTCTGTTGTCCAATGTCTGAACATTTTTGTTTTATATATTTTTTCTTTTTTGTTGTTGTTAGGTTAAGTTATTCTAGCATAATCAGGAACAGAAATCTCTATTTAAATAACCTTCATTCTTTGTTATTTCCTTCCTTTCATGTATTTTGGATTTTATTCTCCTTTTTCTAGTTTTTTACAATGAAAACTCAGATTATTGATTTTAGACCTTTGGTGTTTTCTAATATGAGACCTTTTAAGCACTGTTTAAAATGTGTTTTGTTTTCATCCCATTCAAAATGTTTTTTAATTTCCCTGTGATTTCATTTTATACCCATGGGTTATTGTTTTACGGGTACTTTCCTGGTGTCTTTCTGTTATTAGTTCTTAATTTACTTCTATTTTAATTGGAAAACATGCTGTGTTTGATTTCTGCAGAGTACCTACTGGGATTTTTGATTGGAATTGCACTGAATCTAAAGACAGTTGAGGTAGAATTGACATAGGAACAAGATATATTTCTCCATTATTTAGATCTTCTTTAATAACTCTCAACAGTGTTTTGTAGTTTGCAGTGTACTGGTGCTTTATATCTTTTTTCATATTTACCCTAAGTATTTCATATTTTATTGCTAGTGTAAACAATTTCTGTCTTTTTTTTTTTTTTTTTTTAGACTAAGTCTCGCTCTGTCACCCAATCTGGAGTGCAGTGGCACAATCTCTGCTCACTGCAAGTTCTGCCTCCCAGGTTCACACCATTCTCCTGCCTCAGCCTCCCAAGTAGCTGGAACTACAGGCACCTGCCACCACGCCTGGCTAATTTTTTGTATTTTTGGTAGAGATGGGTTTTCACTGTGTTAGCCAGGGTGTTAGTCAGGAGCCTCAATCTCCTGACCTCGTGATCCACCTGCCTCAGGCTCCCAAAGTGCTGGGATTACAGTTGTGAGCCACCATACCTGGCCCCTTCTTTCATTTTTTGAATGTGTGTTATCTATATCTAGAAATATAATTGATATTGATATATATGTATGTGTGTATGTGTGTATGTATATATATAATATGTCTTATATCCTGCAACCTTCCTAAACTCACTTATTAGCTTCAGTGGATTGTTTTTGTAGGTTCCATTGAACTTTCCACATAGACTATCATGTCATCTGTGAACAAGTACAGTTTTACTTCTTCCTTACAATCTAGATGCCCTTTATTTCCTTTTCTTGCCTGATTTATCTGGCCAAGATCTGCAGTTAAATGTTGAAGAGAAGTGGTTCTAGTGGACCTCTTTGTTTTATTCCTAATATTAGGAAGAAAGAGGAAGTTCACTTCTATATCTAGATTGCTGACTTTTTATCTTGAATGAGTATTACATTGTGTCAAATGCTTTTCACCATCACTACCTACTGAGATGATATGATTTTTCATTTTATATTTGTACTATGTGAATTATATTGATGAATTTTTAATGTTAAAATGACTCCACATTCTTGGGATAAACTTCACTGGGTCATGATGTAATATCCTTTTCATGTATTGTTGTATTCAGTTTGCTGAT
The DNA here is from genome assembly GCF_001698545.2 of Rhinopithecus bieti. Taxonomy (NCBI): domain Eukaryota; kingdom Metazoa; phylum Chordata; class Mammalia; order Primates; family Cercopithecidae; genus Rhinopithecus; species Rhinopithecus bieti. Next base: position 8,312,046 of record NW_016807677.1, read on the forward strand.
GGGTATTTTTAGAATTTTTGCGTCTGTATTCATGAGAGGTATTGGTTCCGCACTTTTCTTTTCCTCTAATGTCTTTGGCTCTGATACCAGGGTAATAATGCTGGCCTCTTGATTGGGTTGGGAACTATTCTCTCCCCTTCAAATTTCTGAAAGAGTTTGTATAGAATTAGTTTTATTTATTTCATTAGTATTTGGTAGAATTCAACTGTGAAGCTGTTTGGGCTTGAAGTTTTCATTCCTTTGCTTTGTGGGAAGGCTTTAACTAAATATTCAATTTCCTTAATAATACTATTCAGGTTGTTTATTACTTTTTGAGTAAGCTGTGGTTGATTATATAGTTCAAGGATTTTTTTTTCCATTTCAGTTATCTAATTTATAGCCATATAGTTTTTCATAATATTCCCTTATTATCCTTTTAACCTATGTAGCATCTGTAGCAATGTTACCTTTGGAATTCCTGATATTAGTAATTACAGTATTAATGTCTTATATAGTGTATTATATATGTAAGCATATTATATATTAGTATTGTATAATATATAGTGTAATATTAGTGTATTTTTTCATATTCCTGAACAGTCTAGCAAAGTTTTTGCAATTTTATGAGTACTCTCAAAGAACCAGCTTTTAGTTCATTTATTTTCTTTTCTGTTTTCTATTTCATTGATTTCCACTCTGATATTATTACCTTTCATATTTGTTTTCACTTAATTTTCTATTATTTTCAAGTTTCTTAAGGTGTGAATTGAGGTAATTGTTTTAAGATCTTTTCTAATTTAGACATAAATTTCTCCCTAAGTACTACTTTATTGGTATTCCACAAATTCTGAGATGTAGTGTTTTTCTTTTCATTAAATTTACAACACTTTGCCAATTTTCTTTTTGATTTCTTCTTTGATATATAGGATTGCTTAAAAGACTTTTTTTAATATGACAAGATGTTCTTGGTTCGTCTTGTATATTTCCTACTTCAGACTTGAAGTCAGTTGTTTCTCCAAGACTACCTTCTGGGGATGAAGGTCATTCATTTCTACTAGGATCATCATTTCCAGGTCTTTTCAGTGCACGTAATAAGGAAAATTATCTTTAGAGAAAAAAATATGTCATGACTGAGTTTATATTGATTTCCAATTCAGATTCAGGACTACAGATGTTTGTTTAAGTTAACTTAGTCCAATGTTAACATTCATGTTTCTTTTATGCTGAAAATACCACTCCCAGTGACACTGGGAATATAGGAATTAAAATATCACATAATTACTCACATTATCTTATAATGTATAAGACTATTAATAGTTTCAGAAAAACAGTATCAACACTACCACTACCAATATGATTCCTGGAAATTGTTTAAGATTTGTTTTGGCAACTATCTTTACGGCATATCCTAGTAATAATGTATAACCATATTAGTGTTTTTAAAAGTCACTTGGACTACTTTTTCTATGTGTGGTTATGCTACTAACTGGACACAAATTTTGGTTAATTCGTTTTAATTTTATTTTTTATAGTTTTACAAAGTTTTTATTTGGTTTTATAATTATGTAAAAATTTACATAGTTCAAGTTGAATCTATTAAAACAAGATGTATTCAGATAAATTTCAGCTTCTATTTCCGTCTTCTCAACACTGTTTTTTTCCTTTCATTGGTAACCTTAAAATTTTAACCTTTTGATATAAGCAACTATGAATTATATATATATATATCTTTCTTAGATAAACAAAAATATACTATATACTTTTCTACCCTATTTTTTCACATAACGATATATCTGTGGGATCACTTCTTACCAGTACATAGAGATACTTTTCTTCTCTTTCTACAGCTTCCTGGAAATTCATTGCTTATGTATGCCATGGTTTATTCAGCCACTTCCTTACTGATGAATTATTATGTTGTTTCCAATCTCTTGTTATAAATGATCCTGCAGTGAAAAAACTTTGTGCTTCTTTTTTATTTTTTCTACATTGCAGAAGTGGATTGCTGTATACTATCTTGTTAAATATTGCCACTTTTCCCTCATAAAGGTTGTACCATTTCCATTCTTGCTAGTGACGTAGAAGAATATCTGTTTTTACCACAGCCTCACTAAGAGAGTGTCTTAATATGTTATATCAGAGTACTTTTAATATAAATATCTATTGGTGTGAAGCAGAAACATTTTAAGTTATATGTTATCCTAAATAAATGTGAATTATGTTTATTTTGCTATGAAAACATAGGAAATTCATGATATAAAAATAACAATTCATCAGTACAGTAGAGAAAATAATGTTCTTTATATAAAACAAGTGTTGAATTTTTTTACTATATCCATTTTTTAAGTATAATTTGGATGTGTTAGTGATGAGAGTTTTTTTAAAGTATAATTTGGGTGTGTTAATGATGAAAGTGTTACTGAATTTTCTTAAACTGGGCATTTGTACCCAGATAATATTTTATGTCAGAATTACAGTAAGAAGTAAACTATTACTGAACTTGCGAACTTAATTCATTGGTTTTAAAGGCCCTTTTCAACTAAATTGTGAGAATGAATTTCTTGTCCTCCTGCTGTTTTTCCCCACTGTGTTTTTTCCCTTCTGTGTTTCAGATAAACACATAAGTTCTTCATCTGTTATATAAAAATGAGTTTATGGTTATGTTTGTGCACCTGGATACTGAAATAGACTAATTCCTCTTGGACTTAATAATTATCTGCTTTTTATTAAAATGAAAATAGGATAAAGACAGGAAAAAAAGATGGAATGAGTAATAGCTTTTTATTTTTTAACCCCCAGCAAACACTGAAGAGATGGAATAACTTTTAAGTGAAACTACTGGTTTGACAATGGTCTTCTGATGTATTTGTTTTGGAATTATGTAAACTTCTGAACTGAGCCTCAGAATCTGTGGCATAGAAATCTGCAGTCGGTTTTCACTGGGCATTTTATTTTATGACTGACGAGTCTAAAAGTGAGAGAGATTGAATGCCTAAGGCTACAGAGCAAGGAGTGTTAGAACTAGAGTTAGGGCCCAAGTTTTCATTGTCCTCATTCTGCCCCATTTTTTTTTCTCATATTTGGCCTTAAAAATAAGAAAGTGGATAAAAAAAATAGACCAACATAATCATATACAGGACATTCATAAAGAATAGCAACAGCACCTGCTTGTTTCCTAAGGCATTAAAAATATTCACCTGGGAATGTGAGTAACCTCTTTTAGTTCTGAGAGGAATGACTTTGTGGAGAGGTCAGGATGTTTGGCCTTAGGGATTGTACTTCTGGGAATAACCACTCTGTCTTGGTATAGGAGGCAGGGTAGATCTGTTGATGGGCTTGGAAAAATTGGGTCTGGGCTCCCACGATCTAGTGAAAATAATATGAAAAAAAAAAAAAGGTTGACCTGCCAGCACTTTCCACCTACCCCCAAGTTAAACCTGCAGGTTCAACCCCTTTTGAAAACTGTTGGAAGAACAAATCATCTCTTTTTTCAGCACATGCCTTACCGTGTTATTATTGATGTACTTGTATCTGGTTCACACAGTTCTTTCTGTAGGCCAGTGACTGGTCTCTTGACTCACCCATTAGGTACCTGGAAGGTACACCACTCTGAGAAAACAGAAACTTCTAGGGTAGTGGTCCTCAAAGTGTGGTCCTAACTCCAGTATCTTCAGCATCACCTGGAACAAGTTAGAAATGCCGATTTTAGGGCCTTGCCCCATAATGAGTCAAAAATTCCAGGAGTAGAACCTTGCATTCTGTGTTTTAGCAAGCCCTATATGTAGTTCTGACATAGGCTTAAAAATTTGATAACCACTGACCTAGGGCATTTTCTAGGTTAAATTACTTAGAAGTGATTAAGCAGTAGCCAGGAGGGATAGCCCAGGGAATGAGTTTCAGGTAATATAGTTAACTCCTTAGCAACACTTGAAGGGCAATTTCCAAGCCTTTTTAGGATTACTAAGTGTCTGGAGAGCTACTGCAGGCCCCAAGACAAGGAAAAAATATAAACAATAAACAACAACAACCTGAGTACTTGGATGCTGGAGGAATGGATTAAACCTCAGTTCTCAGTGCAGAAATGAGAACAATATATATTATCTGTTTTTCACTGTATTTGCATTATGTAACAATATATTATCTGTTTTTCACTGTATATTATATTATATATTATCAATATATTATCTGTTTTTCACTGTATTTGCATTATGTAATCCTAGGCTAAACTCTACCCTGTAAATAAGAATGATTTTTTAGCCTATCCCTTTTTTGTCTGCTTTCCTTCCTACATACAGGCAGAGAAACAGATGAAATTAGTAGTTTTTCCGACTTGTCAGGCGTAAATTATTACTTACTGTTTCCTAGTAGGAGGGTCTTTCTCCATAGCTACTTTTAAATATATATTCTAGTTTTTGTGCCAACGAGGAGATAGCAACTGTAGTACCTTAAGGAAGAAGAGAATTATTCGCGAGCCACAGGGAGACAAATATTTTCCTAAAGCATGTGACCCTCTGGCTCCTTCAGGTTTCTAGAAAAGTCCCAAATGAATAGGGCTGCAGAGGATGTTTAATGCTACTACTGCTCTGTGATGGAGAACCATTACTATCAGTAGTAACAGCCATTATGTATCAGCACAGGTGTGTTCCAGATGTGTTTAGCTAAGTGCTTTACTTGGATTTTCTCATTTAATCCTCACAACAACCCTGAGGAGTAGGCATGAATACTTCTATTTGACAGACCAGTAAAATGCAATTTGAAAGGCTTACCCAACTATCCAAAGTCACATAGTCTTTAAGTGGTAGGTCAAGTTTCAAACTCAGGTCTGACTGTTAAACTTTTGCTCTTAATTCTCATCTCCTGGAACTTCCTCCGCATACTGCAGCCCTAGACATTCCCTTTCCTTCCCCTTCCCCTTTCCATTTCCATTTCCCTATCCCTTTCGCTTTCTTTTTTTGCCAGAGTCTCGCTCTGTCACCCAGGCTGCAGTGGTATGATCTCGGCTCACTGCAACCTCTGCCTCCTGGGTTCAAGCGATTCTCCTGCCTCTGCCTCCCATGTAGCTGGGAGTACAGGCATGTGCCACCACGCCGGGCTAATTTTTGTATTTTTAGTAGAGACAGGGTTTTGCATGTTGGCCAGGCTGGTCTTCATCTCCTGGCCTAAGGTGATCTACGTGCCTCAGCCCCCCAAAGTGCTAGGATTTACAGGCATGAGCCACTGTGCCTGCCCAGCCCTAGGCATTTCTAAGGTATGTTTGCCTCCCTTTACCTTGAATATACTCCCCTTCTGTTTGTCTACTTAGATAATTACTTCAAGGGTCAGTTCAGCTTATGCCTTGTGATACTTCTCTTGGCCAGATCATCCTATTTTTCCTCTTCAAGCTTCTCCCACTCCTCACACTAAATTCCCATTTTTTTTCATGTAAACTATATCTCCTTCACCACACATTTTAACATAATCATTTCTTTAGGTTTCTGCCTCTCAGTAGCTGGTGACTACCTCATAGCCAGGTTTAGTTTCTTATTCACTTGTCCTGATAACTCCAGCTTTGTATTTCCTTTCTGTCATCTCAGAATCAGAAATTTAGAACTGGAATGGACTTAACAACAACAAAAATTTAACTCACATCTTAAAGGACCAAGGATTGAAAAAAATAAATGGCTAAAAACTGCTGCTTTCCTTAATAAAATAAATCCTCGAGAGACCATGATTTCTATTTTAGCAATGAATAAAGGCCGTATAATCTTAAAAATTATAACCTCTGTTGAATCCATTAGTGAACTGAGTTTGTAAAACAACCAAATGAACTAAATTTCAGAGTAGCAAGCCCCTCTAAAAAGAGATAAGATACATAAACTGTTTTACCTTTGGAACAGCATGGGAAGAAGAGGTAGCTGTCAACAAAATGGGTAAAAAGAAATCAATTAAAAGTTGAATGCATTTCTTAAAGGCACCAAGTAAGGGCTAAAGTATCAGTTTAGTAACTGGGTTCCCCAGAACACAAAGAGAGTTGACATTCATGTGCAGGTTCTTTTCCATGGGCCTCCACTGATTTTCTCCCAAAAAAAGTTTGGAGGTAGTTCAGGAGATGGAAGAGAGCCCACCTCAGTGGCTGAGCATGCAAAAATTGATTTGTTGACTTGGTGAGACACCTGAAGCACTGGCTTCTTTCTCAGGATGTTTTTAATACTCACAATGGAGGAGCACCAAACCCTCTCATCCCCAGGGCCTAGGTGAACTTCTGCTACTTCCTGGGGAGAGGTAGAAGCAAAACTCATCTGCCTCTTGGAGAGGGAATTCTCTCCCTTACTAAGAGGACTCAGGCAAATACCCGCTGGGGAAGAAGTAGAAATAAAGGCCATATATGGAGGAGGTGGAAAAGCCTCTTGGTCTCTGGATTCTGCACCAATACAAAGCAGAGGTTTGCTACCACTAAAGGGGAAACTGGAAACTCTTTTGCCCAAGAGCTTCCACCAATTCAAAGTAGAATTTGCTAGCCATAGGATTGAGGAGGGGCAGGAAAATGAGAAGACCCTACCTCAGAGGCTCAGGTACACAGACTCAGCCAAAGAAGGACTAAGAATTCCACGTGCTCCCACCAAAAGCCAAATGCTGAGTAACAAGCAGTAGGAGTCTACTTCTGGAGGAGGAGCAGTAGCTACAAGAGACTCCCTCCACCCCCTGCACATAGTCCTAGCATTTAGGGACTGCTGAAAGTTGAAAGTAGAGCATCAACAGTGAAAAAAACTCTCTAGCATCCCAGACAACACATTAAGGCCTCCGTTTTTAGAGTTTACATTCTAGTGGAGGGATGTGGATAGCAAAACACACAAACAAATTAAGGTAGTAGAAGGTAAAGTTGTTCTCATGTCTAGTATGAGAAAATAAACCAGGACAATTAGAGAGTGACTAGGGTAGGATAGTCAGCAAAGGCCTCCCTGATCTTAGACACCTGTTAATATCCCATGGAAGATACTCAGAAAAATGCCTGGCCCTAAGGGAAATAGAGACACTCACATAGCCTTAGGAAATGTCATTTATAAAATAGGACTTGTTCTTTCCCCTCCCTTTTGTCATCTCTGTGCCAGCCTCAAGGAGCTCCCAGATTAAAGAGTGAGAGATTAGAGATAGATACTCTCGCCCACTTCAAAGACCTGCCTCTTCCTTGATCACTAACCCTGACAGTATCTGCCATCTTCAGAGGAAATCCATGACTGTCTACAAGGGGCTTTACAAGACCATAACAAGATAGATATTCATGATCATAATTTATTTAGTAAACACTTATTATTTCCTATGGCCAAGCACTTCAGGTGACACAGCAGTAAACAAGACAGACAAAAACCCTTGGCATTGTGGAGCTTACGTTAACGTTCCAATGCAAAACACATTAATCCTAGCTGTAATTCACATACACGTCTTTCATGCTTCCTCTCTCTAGGTTTTACTGCTAGTAGTTAATTGATAAGGTAGATTTAAATCTCATTCTCACTAAACTTTAGAATTCTTTCTGTTATAAGACAGTGACTCTTCCTACTATACTTGGAGTTGGTACCGCCTAGTTTAAAATTTTCTGTTCCCTGATTATTTCATGTGTCCTTGCCTTGTCTCATTAGATTGTTAGCTTCATGAAAGAAGGGACTCTGATTTGTTCTGCTCATGTTTTGGGCACATTCAGTTCTGGTTCCAGGAGAGAAGAAGGCTTTCTCCCAATCCCCTTTTTGTTTTCTTCTCTTTCAGAAAGCTGACTACTTAGCTTCCTGGTGCTAAATAAAGAAGAATATAGTCTAGGATAGCTCAAATGTAGTTAATTTGAATCTGTTGTTGTGGAATACTAACTATCACCATGTAGATATCCAGAGTTGGAGTCAGTGGAGAAGCTTTTTCTAAAGAATGAGAATGAAACTTCTACTGGAATCTAATTGTATTCTGCTTAAAGATTTATTCTCAAATCTTCTCCCAACCCCTAGATTGAGAAACATGTGGCATTTATTTACAATATAATTGTTTTGGGAATGATAGAATTGGTTGAGCACTTTCCCTCTAACCTCTCTTTCCAGGTAGGCCTTTATGCTGGGGAATTTTGCTTTAGCACTTATGCTGAATGTTCGGAGGAAGGACCTTATAGCATTGCACTAAACTTCTCACAGTCTGGAAATAAATCAGACCACATGTGTGTTTGCTCGTTCTACCAACACAGATGCAATACATGCTTTCTGCTTTGTTAGGGGAATAATGTCATTTTAACTATGTGAAAAATGACTTAAAATATGGTTTGGTTTTAGTTAAGCTATCAATTTTATTTTGTCTGGCTTTTAATACATGGTTTTCACACTTTAACATGCATCGGCAATTACTTAAAAGTATTTCATTATTACTAAAATTTTAAAGACTTTAAGTAAAATAGAAATTAAGACATTTGTTATTTAGCACTAATTTGTGATCATTGTGATTAATATCTTGATATTTTGAACATAAGGAAAATGTTTTTGAGAATGATGACTTTTAATATGATGATTTTAATATGATGGCTCCCCATAACTGGTGTCCAATAGGTAAGTACTTTAATGTTTCTTGATTTCCTTCAGTTCAGTTTGGACTTCAGTTCAGCAAATATTTGTGAGTATGTGCCAGGCTTTGTTTTTTTTTTTTTTATTTTATTTAAGTTCCAGAGTACATGTGCAAGATGTGCAGGTTTGTTACGTAGGTAAATGTGTGCCATGGTGATTTGCTGCACCTGTCAACCCTTCTTCTGAGTATTAAGCCCAGCATGCATCAGATATTTTTCCTGATGCTCTCCTTCCCCACCACCCCGACAGGCCCCAGTGTATGTTGTTCCCTTCCCTGTGTCCATGTGTTCTTATTATTCAGCTCCCACTTATAAGTGAGAACATGCAGTGTTTGATTTTCTGTTCCTGTGTTAGTTTACATCCAACTCCATCCATGTCCTTGCAAAGGACATGACCTTGTTCCTTCTTATGGCTGCCCAGTATTCCATGGTGTATATGTACCATATTTTCTTTACCCAGTCTACCATTGAGAGGCATTTGGGTTGATTCCATGTCTTTGCTATTGTGCTGCAATAAACATATGTGTGCATGTATCTTTATAATAGAATGATTTATATTGCTTTGGGTATATACCCAGTAATGGGATTGCTGAATCAGATAGTATTTATGGTTCTAGGTCTTTGAGGAATTGCCACACTGTCTTCCATGATGGTTGAACTAATTTACATTCCCACTGACAGTGTAAAAGCATACCTATTTCTCTGCAACCTCGCCAGCATCTATTGTTTCTTGACTTTTTAGTAATCGCCATTCTGACTGGCATGAGATGGCATCTCATTGTGGTCTTGATTTGCATTTCTCTAATGATCACAGATGTTGAGCATTTTTTCATGTTTGTTGGCCACATAAATGTCTTATTTTGAGAAGTGTCTGTTTATGTCCTTTGCTCACTTTTTAATGGGGTTGTTTTATTTTCTTGTAAATTTGTTCTAAGTTCCTTGTAGATTCTGGATATTAGACCTTTGTCAGATGGATAGATTGCAAAAATTTTCTCCCATTCTATAGATTGTCTCTTCACTCTGATAATGGTTTCTTTGGCTGTGCAGAAGCTCTTTAGTTTAATTAGATCCCATTTGTCAATTTTTGCTTTTGTTGCAATTGCTTTTGACATTTTCATCTTGAAATCTTTGCCCATGCCTGTGTCTTGAATGGTATTGCCTAGATTTTCTTCTAGGATTTTTATAGTTTTGGGTTTTACATTTAAGACTTTAATCCATCTTGAGTTAATTTTTGTATAAGATGTAAGGAAGGGGTCCAGTTTCAATCTTCTGCATATATGGCTAGCCAGTTCTCCCAGCACCATTTATCAAGCAGGGAATCCTTTTCCCATTGCTTGTTTTTGTCAGGTTTGTCAAAGATCAGATGGTTATAGATGTGTAGTCTTATTTCCAAATTTTCTGTTCTGTTCCATTGATCTATGTGTCTGTTTTTGTGCCAGTACCATATTGTTTTGGTTACTGTAGTCTTGTAGTATAGTTTGAAACAATATGGCCATTTTCACGATGTTGATTCTTCCTATCCATGAGCATGGAATGTTTTTCCATTTGTTTGTGTTCTTTCTGATTTCCTTGAGCAGTGGATTGTAGTTCTCCTTGAAGAGGTCCTTTACTTCCCTTGTTAGCTGAATTCTTAGGTATTTTATTCTCTTTGTAGCAATTGTGAATGGAAGTTCATTCTTGATTTGGCTCTCAGCTTGTCTGATGTTGGTTTATAGGAATGCTTGTGATTTTTGCACATTTGTTTTATATCCTGAGACTTTGCTGAAGTTGCATATCAGCCTAAGAAGCTTTTGGGCTGAGACGAAGGAGGTTTTTGGACATAGGATCATGTCATCTGTAAACAGAGACAGTTTTACTTCCCTTCTTCCTATCTGAATATCCTTTATTTCTTTCTCTTGCCGGATTGCCCTGGCCAGAACTTCCAATACTATGTTGAATAGGAATGGAGAGACAGCATATCATTGTCATGTGCTGGTTTTCCAAAGGAATGCTTCCAGCTTTTGCCCATTCAGTATGATAATGGCTGTGGGTTTGTCATAAATGGCTTTCATTATTTTGAGGTATATTTCTTCGATACCTAATTTATTGAGAGTTTTTAACAATTAGGTATTTTTATTGAGGCCCTTTTCTACATATATTGAGATAATCTTGTAGTTTTTGTCTTTAGTTCTGTTTATTTGATGAATTACGTTTATCAATTTGCATTTTTTGAATCAGCCTTGCATCCCAGGGATGAAGCCAGCATGATCGTGGTGTATAAGCTTTTTGATGTGCTGCTGGATTCAATTTGCCAGCATTTTATTGAGGGTTTTTGCATCGATGTTCATCAGGGATATTGGCCTGAAGATTTCTTTTTTCATTGTATCTCTGCCAGGTTTTGGTATCAGGATGATGCTGGTCCCATAAAATGAGTTAGGAAGGAATTCCTTCTTTTCAGCTGTTTGGAATAGGTCGAGAAGAAATGGTACCAGCTCCTCTTTGTACCTCTGGTAGAATTCAGCTATAAATCTGTCTACTCTGGGTTTTTTTTTTTTTTTGGTTGGTAGGCTGTTTGTTACTGCCTCAATTACAGAACTTGTTATTGGTCCATTCAGGGATTCAGCTTCTTCCTAGTTCAGTCTTGGGAGGGTGTATGTGTTCAGGAACTTATCCATTTCTTCTAGATTTTCTAGTTTATTTGCATAGAGGTGTTTATCATTTTCTTTAATGGTTGTTTATATTTCTGTGGGGTCAGTGGTGATATCCCATTTATCTTTTTTTTATTGTATCCGATTCTTCTGTCTTTTCTTCTATATTAGTCTAGCTAGCAGTCTAGTAATATTTCATTAATTTTAAAAAAAAAAAAA
>NW_016807677.1:8323455-8350026 GCF_001698545.2 Rhinopithecus bieti
TTTTTTTTTTGGTTGGTAGGCTGTTTGTTACTGCCTCAATTACAGAACTTGTTATTGGTCCATTCAGGGATTCAGCTTCTTCCTAGTTCAGTCTTGGGAGGGTGTATGTGTTCAGGAACTTATCCATTTCTTCTAGATTTTCTAGTTTATTTGCATAGAGGTGTTTATCATTTTCTTTAATGGTTGTTTATATTTCTGTGGGGTCAGTGGTGATATCCCATTTATCTTTTTTTTATTGTATCCGATTCTTCTGTCTTTTCTTCTATATTAGTCTAGCTAGCAGTCTAGTAATATTTCATTAATTTTAAAAAAAAAAAAAGCTCCTGGATTTGTTGTTGTTTTGAAGGGTTTTTCGTGTATCTACCTTCTTCAGTTCCACTCTGATCTTAGTTATTTCTTGTTTTTGCTAACTTTGGGGTTTATTTGCTCTAGATTCTCTAGTTCCAAGAGATGTGATGTGAGGATATCTTTCTAGCTTTTTGATGTGGGCATTTAGTGCTATAAATTTCCCTCTTAACACTGCTTTAGCTGCATCCCAGAAGTTCTGAGAAGTTTTGAGAGGGGCAAGTCTGAATTAGAGTCTGTTAGCATGGGCAAGAGAGACAGTTGGCTAAAGTTATTTCAAATAGCTTTTGACTTTTTCTCACTTTTTAGAATGCTTTGATCACTTGAAAAAAATCCCTGCTGCTATGAACTAAATTGCATGAAGCCTTCATCTTTCCTGAATTCTCCCCTCTTCCTTTGTTTTTATTTAGAAGCACTAGTGGAAAATAATTCCAGCAATAGAGTGGTGTGGATGTAGAGGTGAGACTACAGTCATAAAGGTAGAGAATGGGAGCAGATAAGCAGATAAGTCTGCCTCCACTCAAGAGAGTTAGTTACTCCACTGTGTTACTGGAACTGTGGTGATTACCAGCTAAAAGAAAGAAAAACCTCGCTTTCCCATCCCCACTCTACTCCAATTAAAAAAAGATTATTTGTAGCACTACAGATTCAGATCAAAGTGGCTTTAGGATTTCTCTACTTTCGTAGTTAAAGAAGGAACTAAGGATGCTGTTTTGTTTAGCTATTCATTCTGCAACATTTGAATCCTCTGTATTAGGCACAGTTCTAGGAACAGGGGTTCAGAAATAAGATTTGCATCCTACCTTGATACATACTGTAATTAAAGTGCCCACTAGGAGCTTACCATCCAGTTGGGAAAACATGGCATATAGATATAAGTAGAAAACATGAAACATGTATAATTAAGTGCTAAGTAGCACATTGTAGCCTATACGTATATTAGTCAACAAATAATTATAACACCCATTATGAGTCAGATACTGCTCATATACCAGGGACACAGAGATTTTTTTTTTTTAAAGATTTCATATAGTTTATGTGCTTAGAGAGGAGAAAGATCAAGAAATGTAGGTGTTAATATTTAGCAGGATAGTACTTAAAAGTTTCCTTTCAAAGCCAGCTCTTTTCTTTTAGTTATGAATCAGTTAATTGCATCAGCTCGTTTGTGTATCAACCTGAATATTGACATTTTGGCATAAGTGAGCAGAAGGTAGTAGGTAAGTCACTGCCTAGAGTATACTGCCTTGAGGACTTTGTAATGTGTATGTATAATACAATATTTATACATTTCCTAAATAGGAGTTATTGGTGATTTTTTTTTCAACTTTTATTTTTAAATCAGGAGGTACATGTGCAGGTTTGTTATAAAGGTATATGGCATGATGCCGAGGTTTGGAGTATGAATGAATCCATCACCTGGTAGTGAGCATAGTACCCAATAGGCAGTTTCTCAGCCCTTGGCCCGCTACCTCTCTCCTCCTTCTAATAGTCCCCAGTGTCCATTGTTCCCATAATTATGTCCATGTGTACACAGTGTTTAGCTCCCACTTGTAAGTAAGAACGTGGAGTATTTAGTTTTCAGTTTCTGTGTTAGTTCGCTTAGGATAATGGCCTCCAGCTGCATCCATACTACTGCAAAGGACATAATTTCATTTTTTATGGCTGCATAGTATTCTATAGTGAATATGTACCACATTTTCTTTTTCCACCATTGATGAGCACCTGGGCTGATTCTGTCTTTGCTATTGTGAATAGTGCTGCAGTGAACATACAGGTACCTGTGTCTTTTCGGTAGAATGATTTCTTTTCCTTTGGGTATATGCCGAGTAATGTGATTGCTGAGTTGAATGATAGTTCAACTCTTAGTTCTTTGAGAAATCTCCAAACTGCTCTCCACAGTAGCTGAATTAGTTGACATTTCCACCAACAGTGTATAAGTGTTGCCTTTTCTCTGCAGCCTCACCAATATCTGTTGCTTTTTGACTTTTTAACAGAAGCCATTCTGACTGGTACTGTCAGATAGTATCTCACTGTGGTTTTGATTTGCATGTCTGACAAGTAGTGATAAGCATTTAAAAAATATGTCTGTGGGCCACTTATATGTCTTCTTTTGGGAAGTGTCTGTTCAGCTGGGCCCAGTGGTTTATGCCTGTAATCCCAGCAGATTGGGAGGCCGAGGCGGGCAGATGACTTGATGCCAGGAGTTCAAGATCAGCCTGGCCAACGTGGTGAAACCCCGTCTCTACTAAAAATACAAAAATTAGCCAGGCATGGTGGCTCACGCCTGTAATCCCAGCTACTTAGAAGGCTAAGGCATGAGAATCACTTGAACCCGGGAGGCGGAGGTTGCAGTGAGTCATGATTGCACCACTTCACTCCAGCCTGGGTGATAGAGCAAGACTGTGCCTCAAAAAAAAAAAAAAAGAGAGAGAGAGAGAGGTATCTGTTCATGTCCTTTGCTCACAAAATTTTTAATGGGGTTATTTGATTTCGATTTTGCTTGTTGATTTGTTTCTTATAGATTCTGGATATTAAACCTTTGTCAGATGCATAGTTTGTGAATATTTCCTTTCACCCTTTAGATTGTCTGTTTACTCCTTTGATCATTTCTCTTGCCATGCAGAAGCTCTTTAGTTAATTAGGTCCCACTTGTCAGTTTTTGTTTTTACTATAATTACTTTTGAGGTCTTAAACATAAATTTCTTGCCAAGGCCGATATTGAGAAGGGTATTTCCTAGGTTTTCTTCCAGGATTTTTATAGTCCTACATTTAAGTATTTCATCCATCTTGAGTTAATTTTTTTATAGGGAGATAGATACGGGTCCAGTTTTATTCTTCTTTGTATGGATAGCCAGCTATCCCAGCACCATTTGTTGAATAGGGCATCTTTCCCTCTTGTTTTTTTTTTTTTTTATTGACTGTGTCAAAGATCAGATGGTTGTAGGTGTGCAGCTTTATTTCTGAGCTCTCTATTCTGCTCCATTGGTCTCTGTATCTGTTTTTGTGCCAGTACCATGCTGTTTTGGTTATTGTGACCTTGTAGTATAGTTTGAAGTCAGGTAATGTGATGCCTCCAGCTTTGATCTTATTACTTAGGATTGCTTTGACTATTTGGGGCCTTTTCTTCTTTCATTTGAATTTTGGAATAGTTTTTTTCTAATTTTGTGAAAATTGACATTGGCAGTTTGATAGGAATTGCATTGAATCCGTAGATTGCTTTGGGCAGTGTGGTCATTTTAATGATATTAATTCTTCCAATTCATGAGCATGGAATGTTTTTCCATTTATTTGTGTCATCTTAGATGTCTTTCAGCAGTGTAGTTCTCCTTGTAGAGATCTCTCACCTCCTTGGTTAACTGTATTCTTAGGTATTGTGTTCTGTTTGTGGCTGTTGTAAATGAATGGCATTCTTGATTTATCTCTCAGCTTGGTCATTGTTGTTGTACAGAAATGCTGTAATGATAAAGCGTTCAATTCACTAAGAAAACTTAACTATTTTAAGTCTACACACACCCAACATTAGAGCACCCAGATTCATAAAACAAGTTCTTTTAGACCTATGAAAAGACTTAGATAGCCACACAGTAATAGTGGGAGACTTCAGTGCCCCACTGACAGTGTTAGATCATCGAGGCACAAAACTAAGAAATTCCAAATTTAAACTTGATACTTGACCCATTAGACCTAATAGACACCCACAGAATACTCCACCCAGCAACCACAGAAGATTCTTCCCATCTGCACATGGAACATTATCTAAGATGGATCACATGTTCACCATAAAGCAAATCTCAATCAACTAAAAAAAATCATGCAAAGCATACTCTTAGACCACAATGCAATAAAAATAGAAATCAATATCAAGAAGATTTCTCAAAACTACATAATTACATTGAAATTAAACAAGTTGCTCCTGAATGACTTTTGGTTAAACAATAAAATTAAGGCAGAAATCAAAAAAAGTATTTGAAATTAATGAAAACAGAGGCACAGCATACCAGCGTCTTTGGAATGCAGCTGAAGCAGTGTTAAGAGGAAAGATTATCATACTAAACACCCACATCAAGAAGGAAGAGCTCAAATTGACAATCTAACGTCACATCTAGAGGAACTAGAAAAACAAGAACAAAGCAACCCCAAAGCTAACAGAAGAAAATAAAGTCAGAGCAGAAATGGATGAAATCAAAACATAAAAATCTATACAAAAGAGCAGTGAAACCAGAAGTTAATTTTTTGAAAGCATAAACAAGATTGAGAGACTGCTAGGTAGAATAACAAAGAAAAAGAAGATCCAAATAAGTACAGTCAGAAATGACAAAGGCGATGTTACAACCAATCTCACAGAAATACAAAAGATCTTGAGACTATTACACCTCTGTGCACACAAATTAAAAAATCTAGAAGAGATAGATAAATTCCTGGAAATACACAGCCTCTCAAGATTGAACCAGGAAGAAATCGAAACCCTGAACAGACCAATGAGTTCTGAAATTGAAGCAGTAATGGAAAGCCTACCAACCAAAAGAAGCCCTGGACCAGATGGATTCACAGCCAAATTCTACCAGACATACAAAGAAGAGTTTGTACCAGTTCTACTGAAACTATTCTAAAAAGTCGAGGAAGAGGGTCTCCCTAACTCATTCTACAAAGCCAGCATTATCTTGATACCAAAATTTGGCAAAGCAACAATGAATAAAGAAAACTGCAGGCCAATATCCCTGAGGAACATAGACACAAAATCCTCAACAAAATACTACCAAACCAAATCCAACAGCAAATCAAAAAGTTAATTCACCACAATCAAGTAGACTTTATTCCTGGGATGCAAGGTTGGTTCAGCATACACAAATCAATAAACATGATTCACCACATAAACAATTAAAAACAGAAACCATGTGACTACCTCAATAAACACAGGAAAAACTTTCAACAAAATCCAACATCCCTTCCTAATAAGAATCCTCAACAAGCTAGGTATCAAAGGAATATACCTCAAATAATAAGAGCTGTCTATAACAGACCCACAGCCAACATCATACTGAATGCACAAATGCTGGATCCATTCTCTTTGAGAACCGGAACAAGACAAGAATGCCCACTCTCCCCACTTTTATTCCACATAGTACTGGACGTGCTAGCCAGAGCAGTCAGGCAAGAGAAAGAAATAAAAGACATCCAAATATAAAAAGACATCAAACTATCTCTCTTCACCCATGATATGATTCTCTACCTAGAAAACCCCAAAGACTCGCCAAAAGGCTCTTAGAACTGGTCAACAATATCAGTAAAGTTTCAGGATGCAAAATCAGTGGTTTTTTTTAACTTTAGAAGATCCAGAAATTATATATAGAATTATTATTAATCAGGTTTAATTCTTTCGTTCCTTTAAGTGTACCATTACGTAATTATTATCTCAAGAAAACTCAAACTGTTGGAGTTCCCAGTAAGCATATTGGTGACCTTGTTCATTGTTGAATCCGTAAACAAACTAACGGAACCACATACAGTGTAATCATTACACATATAAATTTCTTTGAGTAGCTTGAATTCAAAATGAGTACCCAAACAAATTTTACTTAGTGGATAATGAAGAGAGGTAGTATTTTTATGTCAGCAGGCCACACACAAAGATGACTAAATTGGTTTGGAAGTTTCTCCAGTGCTTAGTTGGGATCTGTTTCTACTCATTCTTCTCATTCTTTCATAATGAAGGCTTTGTGTTGTTTTTGTTTCGTTTTGTTTCGCTTTTTGTTTTGAGATAGGGTCTTGCTCCATTGCCCAGGCTGAAATGTGGTGGCGTTGTAATAGCTCACTGTAGCCTCTGAGGGTGGGGGCGAAGAAAATGTAATGCAGCAGAACTATTCTTAAAAGGTTGCCATTTTCACTAGGCTCTTTGAAGTTCAAATACTCTAGTTTTTCTTGATTAGTGGTCTTGCATCAATATATATAGTTCATATATAAATTGTTTCCTTTTAAAGTCTTTAGAGACAATGCTCATAAAATCTTGTTCCTTTCTTTCTTGATAATGTTTTATCAAGTGCCTTGTACTAAGTGAATTCCTAATAGATGTTGTTAAACAACTTCTGTGTCAAGGTTAGGAGGAAGTTATGTAATTATTCTCTTCTTTGGAAATAATAACTTTGTGTATGGATCTCACTCTATTAGTGTAACTCTGTGTATTAGTGTCCTTCTCTGACCTTCACTCTCTCCTTCCATCTTTCTATTCTGTCTTCACTTACTTAATGTTTATGTTTTCCTTGGTCTTTAAATATTAGTATCATTGTTGATATATTTATCTCATTGTATCACATATGCTTCCGTCAGCATCTTGATAATTTAAAAGTGCTCCTTTATATATTTCTTGCTTTTAAGCCCTTGCTCACTCTGTTTATCTAGCCATTTGTCCACCTATCTTACCAAGCCCTTATCCTGTCTTCATTCATTTTGATGCTGGTATTACTATTATCACTAGGCTCTGTTCTCATAATACAAGTCATAATTCAGACTATGAGCTACATGATTTATTATTTAATCATTGAAGTTATAGTATATATTACATACAATCACATTGTTATCATCACTATGTGGGGGTTTTTTTGGTAATTTCAATGTGATTTTATCAAGATGATAGAATGTAAGAGTACTTTCTCATGTTTGATCTCATTAAGACAGATAATTGCCATAGATTAGATTTCCATATAATATACTTTTAGTTCTAGGTGTCCAATATAGTCATAAATAAATAATAGGATTTCATTGCTGAATAAGATAGAGTTTTGATGTTGACAGTGGTGTTTGTAGCTTCATTTCAGTAGTCTTTTTGTTCCAAATGATATCTGGACTGATTTATTCCCTAACACTCTGCAGAGTTACCCATTACACAGGCAATATAGAAAGTTCTAACCTACATGTCAGAACCAGGTAGGGTAAAACAGATGCTAGAACTTGGTAAGCTAATGAGCTGGGGTTACCCTTTAGACAGTGTCTATGCTATGATCATTGGTACTATGCATTCAGAAGATTAATTTGAGAGAGGCTAGTAGTATGGATTGGAGAAAAGAGAGAGGGAAAAATTAGAGAATCAAGTTAGGAGTTTATTATAAACTATAGGTTATGCGGATCCAGAGTCAAGAAATTTTATTTTTAATTAGAATATTCTCAAAACATAACAAGTGACTTTATGTGGGAAGCAAAAGAGGAAGAGTCTAAAGTAACACTAGGATCCTTATGCATTGCTGGTGGTAATGTAAACTGGTGTAACCATGGTGGGAAACAGTTTGGCAGTTCCTCAATAAGTTAAACATAGAATTACCATATGATCTAGCAGTTCCACTCCTGGGTATGTACTCAAAAGAACTGGAAACAGATATTCAAAAACAATACGTACATGAATTCTTAGCACTATTCACAATAATAGCTAAGAGGTGGAAACAACCCAAATGTCCATCAGTTGATGAATGGATAAACAAATGTGCTATAGCCATTCAACGGAATATTATTCAGCAACAAAAAGGAACGAAGTGCTAATACATGCTACAACATGAACAGATCTTGAATACATTATACTAATGGGAAGAAACGATATATGAAAGGATAGCTATTGCATGATGTGAACTACCCGAAATAGGCAAGTCCGTAGAGACAGAAAGATGTTAGTAGTTGCCAGGGACTACAGGGAATGGGGAATGACTGCTTATAGAAAAGCTTATAGACTGCTTATAGACTGCTTGTAGAAAAACCTATATGGTTTTTCTTTAGGGGTAATGAAAATATTCAGGAACTAAATAGTGATAATGGTTTTACAACACTGTCAATGTGCTAAATGCCACTGAATTATGCATTTTTAAATGTTCACAATGCAACATTTTACATGTGTTTTTTATACTAGTTTTTTGTTTTGTTTAAAAAAGAAAAGCACACTATCGTAAGAACGATAGACTAATGCTTCCAGAGAACTCGGGGGTTCAATAGACAGAGTAAAGTAACAGAGAGGGAATGTGGCTAACTGGGCATTCAAAATCAAATGTTTTTTAAAACTCTTATTGTGGGGGTGTGAAATAAAATATGAGTGTGGGCTGTGGTTTCCAACCTCTGCTAGAAACTGAGCCAAGCAGCTAAACTAGTTCCACAAGAGTAGAGAAAAAAAATCAAGCTTATTTACTCCATATATTAATATAGCAGTGTCTAGACAGTACATATAGATGCTCAGTTATTTGTTTGATGAAAAATTAAAAATAAGGAAATAAAGTCTGAACAGTAAGGTTATGTTCTTTTTCTTGGTCAATTTCATCTCCAGCTCACCCCACCCCCAGTAAATCAATGTATTAATTTTAACAGTCTCTATCTTTTATGTTTTCTCTTGTCTTTCCTATCCCTTTCTCACTGCCAACTTGGGTGTGCTACATCTCTTACCTAAGATTACTGCCGTAACTTCCTAATGGTCTCACTCCCTCTAAGTTGCCTTCCTGTGTATTCTTCAATGTACAGGTTGAGTATCCCTGTTACAAAATGCTAGGGACCAGAAGTATTTTGAATTTCAGTGTTTTTTATTTTGAATTTCAGTTTTTTAAATTTTGAATATTTGCGTGTAGATAATGAGATATCTAGGGGATGGGACCCAAGTATAAATACATAATTTATTTGTATTTCATATACACTTTATATACATAGCCTGAATGCAATTTTCTTAATTTTGTTCATGAAACAAAATTTGTATACTTGAGGCCAAGTGTGGAATTTGAACTTGTGGTGTCATAGTGGTGCTCAAAAATTTTAGGATTCTGGAGCATTTTGGATTTTGGATTTTCAGATTAGGGATGCTCAACCTGTATTACAAAATGCAATGTCCTGCTCATAATCCTTTAGCACTTCCAGATAAAATCTAAGCCCCTTACATGATAGGAGAAACCCCGATGACTATACCACTTTGTCATCTGCTGCTACTCTTTCTCAAGCCTTTATAACCCCTGCCGTTCTGAATTTGCCAGTTACTGAAGCACAAGGTGCATATTTGACACGCTCTTCCTTCTTAAAGTGCCCTTCAGCCTTTGTTGGTCTCTCTGTTTATCCTTTAGACTTTGGTTCCTCCAAGGAATTTTCCTAGCCAATGCAGTCTGAGATAGGGTCTCCTGTTTTTGCTTTTTTATGCTCCTGCACTCTGCATTTCTTTTATTGCACTTACATCCCTTGTTTATCATCATGTTACTTGTCTGACTTACCTATCAGATTGATAACTCCTGGAGGCCAAGGACCCAATCTAGCTCCTATGCCTGGCACATGGCAGGTACCCAGAGAAGAAAACGCTTATCACTATTACAAATAATTTATTATATGGTAATTGCATGCACAATAAATGTTGAACGAGAATATTTATGATATATAAAGCAGAATATAGGTGCTAGATGTCATATAAGAGATGCCAAGCAAGGATTCAGTTGATAAAAAGTCATGAAAGAATTGACATTTGGAATGGGCGTTGAGAAATGGGTAAATTTTGGAAGGTAAATTTTATTTAGTTATTCAACAATTATCTATCAGTGACCATGTGCTAATTATTTTACCAGGCTTTAAAGTTATCCAGATCCTATCTAGTACTTTTTATCATAATCTCTAATTGATTACTAATAAACATAGGCATTTCCAAGTATTCTGAATTTTATTTTCTTTATAATTTATGATTAAGCAACACTGCCTCTGAAACTTTAGCTGAAAGTGGACTCATTTTTAGAATGAACTTTAGTTGTGAATACTGGTATGTTACTGTGGTCAGGTTTTGTGAAAGCTGTTTTCTAGTTTTAGTGAAAATAATTAAGTTTCTAAAACTTGTTTTGCTTTTCAGAAATGATTTCACAAACCCATTTGAAAATGGAATGTTAATACATAAAAAGCAGGCAACAGGTGAATTCCTAGACTCTGCTTGTATTTGTTAGATTATTTTAGAGCTCTGTTAATTATAAGAGCTTGTAAGTCCTAATTAGGCTATATTAAAAGGCTAAATAGAAGTTTCTAGTCTTACCCTTCCCCACTTCCAACTCTAAAAGAGTAAAATAAACACATCTACACTTCACTCAGAATAAAAATAAATACTTCAGAGTCATAAAATTGAGAAATATATTTTTAAGTAGGAGACTTTAATATTGTATTAAAACACACAAAAGTTGTGTTTTTGTTTCCTTTCATGAAAATTTTTTCCTTTTAAATTATGTGAGTGCTGAGATGTTTACTTTTATTCTAGTGTACAGCATGAATTTTTTGACCAATACTTAGTTTACTAAAGTCTTCAGGCATCTCTTGCCACACTTACATATAGGTTTTTAAAATGACAGCCTGATAGATGCACACAGAAAAAGAAAATCGTTTAATTTTATTGTGAATTCTCCCTGACACCAGCACCAGTCCACTTATTTGAAAGCAGTATCATGAAGAGGAAAATGAGTTATTGTGTATGAAAATCCTTTGGGATTGCTTTAAAATTTAAACTATTTTTTAAAATAACTTAATTAATCTTTGGCCTAGGCCAACCCCACGCAAAATAATAATTTTCCAATTACTTCAGATTAGCCTTTATTTATAAACATTTAAATGTTTTGGAAGTATTGTTTAAACCAGGGATCCGCAAACCATAACCCAGACAGGTTGCCTATTTTTGTAAATAAAGTTTTATTAGAGCACAGCCACACCTGTTCATTTATGTATATGATTGATTTTGCAATACAAGGGCAGAATTGAATAGTTTTGACAGAGAGCGTATGGCCCACAAAACTTAAACTATCATCAGACCCTTTGAGTAATAGTTTGAAGGTCCCCTAGTTTAAGCCATACTGCAATCTGATGGCTTCTTATAATCAAGAAGCAGTTATTTGTTGGATACCTAAACCAAAATGCAGAAGATGATTTTTCCTCTTGCAAAGTTTTGTTGTTATGCAATTAAAAAATGAAAGCTCAGCAAAATATTATTTTAGCCATTCTTTCATCCATTCATTGCTTAGTAGCTTTGTCCTTACTCGGTTTCAACAAGGGAAAGCTTTATTTTGTTTTCTATACATTTGAAAATCACACGTACTAAAAGATTCCATTATACCCTTCTTCCACTCCCCAAAAGAACTTGAGAAAGGATTTTTTTTTTTCTGTGATGGCGAATGTAGGCCTTTTCTTTGTTCTCTGCTTAATTCCAACCTATAATATCAAGCATAGAAACTCCTTTTCCCTTTTCTTTCGCAGGACTTTGATTTATTTACTTGCCTTGTCATTCACCTATATGTATTTAAGTTATGCATAATATGTGGTTAATTAGCAATTCGTGAGCATAGTAGACTTCACTTCCTGGAAGGGGCAGCTATAGCTGAGAAATCATAGGAAATGATGGAATAACTCTCAAAAGTTCAACTTAGCTGAAGTAGAACTATAAACTACTTATACTTACTTGGAATACACTATTGTAGAATTTTACAATGTTAGAATGCTTTGTAGACTCATGATAGAGAGTTGATCTAATGTGCGTCAGAATCAAACTTCAATGTGCGTTAGAATCACCTGACTGGCCTGTTAAACTGCAGGATGCTGAACCAGCCCTCCAGAGTTCCTGATTCAATAAACCTGAGGAAGGCCTGAGAATTTGCATTTTTAAAACATGTTCCTGGTTGATGATGATGATGCTGATCAGGAGTCCACACAATGAGAATGTAATAAAGAAAGGGATGGCTGACCACTGGGGATTAATTCAGAGTTATTAGGATAGTGTATGGGCCTCAGCCTTTTAGTATACCCAGGGGAGATCAGACACCGTGACCCATACTATTCAAACCCAAGAAACATAGATAAGCCATAATTCTCCTTTTTTATAGCTGCCACGTGGACCTGATAATTGAGCTGAGAAGTCATGGCCTCTTACACCTTATGGGTTGTTGGAGACCCTGACAAATACTTGTTCTTTGAGCTCCTCATTTAATTAGACTAATTAAAAAAAAAAAAAAAAACTGTTCTCATTGTCATTATTATAACTTTTGCATGGCTTTTAATTTAGTTCAACTTTGGATTGTTTCCCTGAAGTGACTCTCAAATATGCTTAGCTACATATTTATAAACTATATTTTAAGATTGGAGTGTTCTCACAGACATAGCGAATCATATCCATTATCCATTTCCCTCTCATCAATAATCTTAATTCCACCTTTTGGATACATGTTTAATTAGTCCCCTATGTAAATTATAAATGAAATTTAAAGATCTTCTAGTCCTAGTCCAACTAACTTACTTTACATATAGGAAACTAAGCCAACCAGGTAACTTTGCCATATCACACTACTTAGCAAGAAGACTTGGATTAGCACTCCACCCAAGTCATTAAATCCTAAACCACTGAACTCAATCACCATGGCTGGAGGAGGAAGCTGAGTCAGTGCAGTGTTTGCCCATTTGAAAGACTACATAGAATTTTTTAAAGTATGTGAAACCATACTTATAAATCACCTTAGTAGCTGTATATTTTGGCTACCCTAAATAGCTTCAAATCTGTAAAATGAAGAATAGTAATTCCTACCTTCAGGGCTGATTGTTTATCTCTTACCTTTCCTTCCTCAGCAGCTGTACCCACTTTAGAATCCTTAAAGTCACATTCTAGTGTTCAGCTGCTAAAAAAACAAGAGTTTTTGCCCTTAATTCCTCACTTCTCATCCTTTTACTCCTCAAATTCCAGACATTTGAGTTCTGCCCACACCATTCTCCTGGAACTGTTTCCTCAGTGGTCTTAATGACCAACTGATGACTTTTTACCCCCAGACACCTTTTCAGACCTCAGCTTGTTATCCCTTCTGTCAGTTTCAGCACTCGTGACCACCACTACTTTTTATTATTTTTCTGCTACTTCATTCACCAGTCTCCATCTTTGTTCATAGGTTCTCTTCCCTTCATCTCTGCAACGTACATCTTTTCTCAGGGATATGTTTCTGCCTTTTTTCTTATTTTGTGCTCCTTGCCTTGGCAGTTCTAGCCATTACAAAGAGTTATTTATGCACCTGTCTTTGTATGACATCTCTGCTTCTGACATCTCTTCCAAGTGCTGCATGCCTACCTGATTTTGCCATACCACCTAGCCCACTGATAATTTCAGACTCAGTACATTTGAAATTGAGGTCATCTCTTCTTTCCCAGCCACTATAGGCTTTCCCTCCTTTGTTCTTCATTTTCGTTAATCTCTAAAATGTGCAGATGCTCTCAACTTACAATTGGTTTTGTCAGAATAAATCTATCATAAGTTGAGAATATCATGAGTAGAAAATGCATTTAATACACCTAACCTAGCACAGGAAAAGAGTAAAATTCAAAATCTGAAGTACAGTTTCTACTGAATGACTATCAGTTTCACACCATCATAAAGTGAAAAAATGGTGAGTCAAAAAATATACAGAAATGCAAAAGACCTAGATTGTCTAAAACAGTCTCAAAAAAGAAAAAGTTGATGGACTTAACACTATGTAATTTTATGATTCACTATTAACTTAGAACAATAAGACAGTGTGGTTATAGCATAAGAATCAATAAATCAGTGCAGCAGAATAGAGAGCCTGGAAATAGACCTATGCTTTATAGTCATGTAATTTTACAAAGGTGCCAAAGCAATCCATTGAGGAAGGGAATTTAAAGATCTATAGTCCTAGTCAAACTAACTTACTTTACATATGAGTAAGCACCAAGTCTTTGGTGTAAATAGTGCTAGGAAAATGAAGTATTTGTATAGAAAAAAATGAACCTGGCCTTCTTCCTTATTAAGCAAAATTAATTTGAGATGGATCATAGACTTAAATGTAAAAACTAAAAATCATACATATTTTAATAGAATGCATTGGAGAATATCTTGATGAGTGGGGGATAGGTGAAAGTTTCCTAGAAAGGTCACAGAAAGTAAACACCATATGAAAAAATTTGATAAGCTTTGTCAAAATTTAAAACTTTCTGTCAGAAACATTGTTAAGAAAGTTTACAGGCAAGCAACAGACTAGGAAAAAATACTTTCCAAAACACATAACCTGACAAAGGACTGGAATTTAGGATCCAATACATTAAAAAGTTCCTACAACTCAATAGATAGTATGTATGTAATAACATATAACCCAAATTGTTTTAAATGAGCAAAAAACTTGAAGACAGTTCACCAATGAAGATAATGCAAATGGCCAGTAAGAACGTGAAAGAAATTAGCAGAGAAATGCAAATTAAAATCCTAATTAAAGACTGGGTGCGGTGGCTCAACCTGTAATCCTCGCACTTTGGGAGTCTAAGGCAGGCGTATCACCAGAGGTCAGGAGTTCAAGACCAGCACGGCCAATATGGCAAAACCCCATCTCTAGTAAAAATACAAAAATTAGCTGGGCCATGGTGATGCATGCCTGTAATCCCAGCTACTTAGGAGGCTGAGGCAGGAGAATTGCTTGAACCCAGGAGGTGGAGGTTTCAGTGACCGGAGATCACGCCATTGCACTCCAGCCTGGGTGACAGAGTGAGACTCTGTCTCAAACTAAGAAAAAAAAAATCCTAATTAAAGGCCACTATACATCCACTAAACTGGCCAAATTCAGAAGACTGACAACACCAAGTGTTAGCAAGGTCATGGAGCAACTGGAACTCTTTTACAGTGTTGCTGGGAATGTAAAATGGTACCATCGTTATGGAAAACTGGTAGTTTTTCTAAAATTAAACATATACCTACTCTGTGACCTAACAATTCCACCCTGAGGTATTTACCCAGGAGAAGTGAAAACATAGATACAAAAAGACTAGTACCAATGTATAATAGCCATTTTATTCTTGATAGCTAAAAACTGGAAACAGCCCAAGTGTACAACAATACAAGAATAAACTCTGGTATATTTTATACATTGAATACCTAAGTGAGATAAAGGAATGAGTTAATGATAAATGTAATAACATGAATGAATTCCAAAAACATGATGAGGAAGTAATACCTTACACAAAAGAATAGATACTGTGGTTCAATTTGTATAAAATTCTAGAATAGGCAGTCCTCCATGGGGAAAAAAAAAAAAATCAGAATAGTTGTTACCTCTGGGGTGATCGAGTAAGGATTGACTGGTATAGTTTGAGGTATTTGGGATATGACCAAAGATTTAAAATATGACTATTGTACAGGGTTGCATGAGAGAGTAAATTCATCACAGTATGAGACTATCCAGAGGCTTATGACAAGGGGCCACCATCCAGAAGGGAAGGAGCTCAGGGGAGAAAGGAATCAGAGCAGATATTTCTGGAGAGAACATGTCCATTCCTCAGTGGTGTGGAATGGCTAGGTCAGAGAGCTCTAAAGGGCAGGAGCAACTTGGGGGTTTCATAACCACAGACACTCTCTTATCAATGGCCAGCAGGTGCTGGGTGTAGTTCGATGGAGTGTGCAAAGCAGGCAGGCTGTTACTGGCTAAAAATCTGATTGTTTGGGCTATTTTTAAAATACTTCGATATATAAAAATTTGAGTTTGGTACTAATGAGGTTTTGAACTAACAGGTCTCAGCCTGCAGTAAAGAAATAAACAACTCAGGAGCCAATCCATAGAGACTATATGTGGTTAATTTATGTAATATCTGAGAAGGTGCAAGAGGGAATTATTTGGAGTGATGATCATTTTCTAAATCTTGTTAGAGGCTTAGATTACACAGATGAGTACTTTTGTCAAAAGTCAGTGGATATACACCTAAGATTTGTGCATCTTGTTGTGTGTAAATTTTATATCAAAAGAAAAATTCAAAATAAATAATTGAACTCTAGTTAATGGTATGTATGCTGAAGCATTCAGGGGGATATGTACTGCCTGTATGTAGTTTACACTGAAATGCCAAAAATAAAATGAATTATTCAATGGATGGTTGGATAGGTATTCAATAAAGCAAGTATAGTAAAATACTAATGGTAGAATCTAGATTGAGATACATATACATGTGTTTATTATAAAACTATTTCAACTTTTCTTTGTTTCAAAATTTTCATATTGAAATATTAAAGACTACTGTGTGTAGAATAGACTCAGGACCAGTTAGGATGCTATACCATTGTATTAAAAAACATTACAGAGTTTTATAGTTCTTGGCCAACTATAAAATGATCATTTGACTAACTGATCTGTGGCATTTGATCTGTTACAGGGAAAGTCCTTCTGCTAGTGTTGACACGTGCACATTTCTGTCATCATTTGTGTGCTCCAGTAGGACTCTGCTGATTGATGGCCGGGCAGAACTCAAAAGAGGCCTCCAGAGGCAGGAGCGGCATCTTTTTCTATTCAATGATCTGTTTGTTGTGGCCAAAATCAAGTACGTATACTGTATACTCCTGATTATCATTATAAAATTGCACTTTTCCTAACAAAGATACCCTTTCTACTCAATGTTTACTGTAAGAAGGTTTTGCCTCTGTTACTATAGGTAATGTCTAAAGTGATTTTTTGCCCTTTTTTACAAAAAAAAAAAAATGGTTGTTCATTTTTTCAACAAGTGTTTATTTAGGTCCTGTTCTGTGCCATGTCCTGAATAAATGTAGGAAATTCAATGAAGAATGTGATGGGTATGGTCCCTGCTCTTTTGGGAGCTTATGTTCTAATATGGGAGCTTACAGTCTTATGCATGGGGTGAGGGGGAATGACAAATTGTGATTAGTACTATGAAGAAAATAGGGTGCTGGCTGAAGTAAAAGATGGCATATATGTTAGGTAGGTGTAGTCGGGAAAAATTCAGTGAAGGATGAAAAGCAATCAGCCATTCAGATATTGGGAGGATGAGCATTCCAGGGAGAGGGCACAGCAGGTGCAAAGGTAGTTGAGGAAAGCTTGGCCCTTGGAGGAGTTAAAAGAAGGCCTGTGTAACTGGAGCGTAACAAGCCAAGGAGAGTAAGATGAATTAAGATTAGATAAGTAGACAAGGGTTAGGTTATAAGGACCTTTGTAGGCTATATTAATTATCTATTGCTATTTAACAAATTACCCAAAAACATTACAGTTTAAAACTATAAATGCCTCATGCAGTTTCTCTGAGTCAGGAGTCTGAGAGTGTTTCACTGGATGGTTCTGGCTTACGAGCCTTCATGAGGGCCCTCAAGCTTGTTGGCTTGGGTTAAAGTCATTTCAGAGCTCGCCTGGAACTGGAGAATCTACTTCCAGGCTCACTCAAGTGGATGCTGTTAGCCTTAGTTCCTCAGTAGCTTGTGGCCAGAGGCTTGAGTTCCTCTTCACGTGAATGAATAAAAGGCTCCAACTGAATACCCATTTATTAAGAGATGGTATAGAATGCTTAGTGAATTGTTTATACATTTTTTTTAAAATTAAAGGCAAGCATAATGATGAGAACTGTTTCAGAATGTGATTTGGATAGAAGGAATGCCTACAGATGTAGTTTTGGAGTGGATATGGTATTATAGGAATAAAGAGAAAGAAAAAGTTTCTCCAGCCACATCTTTGCACTAGGTCCACTTGAAGTTCTAAGTTGGGAAACTCTTAATAGCGGAACAAGTCATTATTTTCAAAAAACAGTTATTCTCTTATTTAAAAATTATTAGATGAGTTCTCTATGCTAGGTATTATAATAGGAGAATCACAAAGATTTTGTTTAATTTTCCTGACAGTCCTCCAAGATAAGAGTTGTTTCAGATATTGAACACTGAGGCTCAGGAAGGTTTGTTATATACTAAGAAATGGCAGGGCTGGGGTTTGAATCTAGGCCTTACTTCCAACGGCTGGCTCTTTCTATATTTTTTAGCACACGGTACTCATTAGTTGTATAGCTCAGCCTGGAGGTAGATAAATAGACAACAGAAATTTTTTATAATAACCAATTTTCTGAACTTTAAGATCTTAAAGACGATTTACTTCTAGCATGCATTCAGTTCTTAGGGAAGAATGTATTTTCCCTTCACCTTTTTCGGATATTTTCCCCCTTAGCAGTTACAATGATAATTAGAATAGAGGACCTCTGTTTTTTTATCTGAGGTTATTTATTGTTCTGTATACTGTTAGCATATAAGTTGTTTTTATGGAACCCTTGCTTTGCTAAAATATTTTATAGAAAGACAATTTCTTTTCCACTAGAATATTGCTGTTTTAGATATATTGGCAAAATGTGTACTCATCGTCTGCTTCTGTAGCTGACTTTTATTTTGATTGTCCCTTTCTCACATAAGGTTATACCACTTTTCCCATACACTGTTTTGAGATAACTGTGTCCACTTTAATGTTTTGTGAAGTGAAAAAAAGTCTATCAATTGATTTAGATGCTGTTATTTAAGAGGTTCAAATTATGAAAGATTATTTTAAGTACTTTTTATACCCATTGGGAATATTTAAAAGTGTGAGTGATCTAAGTTATTTTTTGGCATAAATCCAAAACCCCTGAGATGGAACATACATATTTGAGATTATTATTATTAAATCCTGCCACTTGGCAAAAATTTTGACCACCATTTTTCAGGAAATTGATTACATGATCATTCCACAGCAAACATTTAGTTATATTCACAGATCCTTCTTAATACGAAAGAACTTAATTTTTATGAAATAACAACCAAAAGCAAATAGTCCCTGTAATTCCAAACCTATGCATTTTAGTATTTTAGGTCATTTCTTACCCTTGGATGAAAGATTGAGTGTTACCCTGGATCAATTAATTTGTTTTTTATTTTTTGTTTTTTTTTGTTTTTTGAGACGGATTCTCGCTCTGTCGCCGGGGCTGGAGCGCAGTGGCCGGATCTCAGCTCACTGCAAGCTCCGCCTCCCGGGTTTACGCCATTCTCCTGCCTCAGCCACCCGAGTAGCTGGGACTACAGGCGCCAGCCACCTCGCCGGGCTAGTTTTTTGTATTTTTTAGTAGAGACGGGGTTTCACCGTGTTAGCCAGGGTGGTCTCGATCTCCTGACCTCGTGATCCGCCCGTCTCGGCCTCCCAAAGTGCTGGGATTACAGGCTTGAGCCACCGCGCCCGGCCCAATTTGTTGACATAATCTGAAGTTAGCAATTAAGTCTCTTACTGAGCCATAGGAGACAAGGAGGGGACCTTAGGTTCTATACTACATCAGCTCATCTTCAGGCTTCTTTTAGATACTGCTTTCAGTCCTTAGGTTGGGCCTAGAGAAATAAACTTGAGTGGGATAAATAATCAACTGCTACATATTTGTTCAGTGAATTTTAGTAAGTACAACAATAAAGCGGGTGTTAAATGCTTCCTTCTATTGACTGAATTATTATATTGATCTGTTTTGTACTGGATGCTGACAGTATTTGCTGAAAATTGTTTTGAGTTTATGGTAATTCTTTTCCATACTAAATTAGTAAAGTATTAAAGCCAGGTGGGTACTTGGGGACCATTTTTGATATTCATTTGGAAGATAAATAGATTACTTTTCCAATAAAATCATGAGTTTTCTTTTTAAAAAAAAAACAGGATCTGTTTTACAAACATTAAATTATTTAGAAAGAAGTTCACTATTCTCTCTGATAATAGCCATTGAGCACCCATATGGAATTTACAGAAAGGATAAATGTATTTACCTCACATGCTCATAAGTCATCACTATTACCATATTTTATGAGAATAAGCAAATAGTAATGAGTTCTCTTTAGGTGAAGAAGATGAAATAAATTTATTAATAGAATTACCATCAGATATTTGTGGAATATATAATGATCTCTACCCCAAAACATATTTGATAAGACATCCCTATCTTAGAATGGGGAGAAATCTCCCTGGAATCCTGTGTATTTCATCAGTTCACTGGAAATTTTTCCAGTATGAAGATAGAAGGATAGGAAAGCAAAGTATATCTGTCAGCTTAATAAATTTGTAGTAAGGGACTATGTTGTCGAAATAAAGAATTTGGCCAGGTGCAGTGGCTCACACCTGTAATCATAGCACTTTGGGAGGCCGAGGCAGACAGATGACCTAAGGTCAGGAGTTCGAGACCAGCCTGACCAACATGGCAAAACCCCATCTCTACTAAAAATATGAAATAAAAAGTAGCCGGGCGTGGTGGCAGGCACCTGTAATCCCAGCTACTTGGGAGGCTGAGGCATGAGAATCACTTGAACCTGAGGGGTGGTGGTTGCAGTGAGCCGAGATCACGCCAATGCACTCCAGCCTGGGTGACAAGAGTGAAACTCTGTCTCAAGGAAAAAAAAAAAAAAAAAAGAATTTGTTTTAGGGGTTTTGTTCAGTCTGTTCTTATTGGATTCATACTTTTAATTCCTGTCTTCGTAATACTATTGGAGATAGTCATTGTCATGCTATTGGAGCCAGTTCACATTAAATTAGCATTTTTAAATTTCTATAGTCTAATACTATTGGAAATGGAAAGTGAGGAATCTGAAGAACCATTCTATGACCCCAAGAATGTCTATTTTAATATAAAACTTTATTGGAATACTACTTTTAAATATTTTCAAAGTAGTCTATTTAGCTTTATGTTCATAAGTGTTCATGAGATTTCTTCCTCAGCCTCCATAATAGCCACATCAGAAAGCCTTGTAGCTCTGGAGAGATTAAAAAAACAAAAAGCCAAAGATAGAAAAGCTGAAGAGAACTTCATGGAAAATATAATTTCACCCAGGTTTCAGGTGCTTTTTAGGAATAGCGATATCCAGGACTTTTTATAGATGTCTAGTGGTTAAGAGCATAAATAAGCTCAGGAATCAGCACTGTCCAAGTTTAAATTCTAGCTCTGCTACTTAAGCTGTATGACTTTTAGCAGGTTAACCTCTCTACGACTCCATTTCCTTACCTATAAAATTCCTGAGGATCAAGCTAAATAATGTGTGTAAAGTATTTACAACAATGGTATATGGTAAGTTCTCAATAAATATTAGCTGTTATTTTTATTATAGGAGAATGGAAGTCATTGTTCATACTTTTAGACAGTTGCTTGTTTTGGAAATCGGGGTGGATAATGTAGCACCTTATTGATCTAGGGAAAGGATCTTTGGGATGACTTTTTTCCCAGGTCAATGGATGTGGATGTTCCCACATGATATCTGCAGTATCTACTAAGATAGAGACTTGCATCAGAAAACACAAAATACGTGAAAACAAATATGGAAAGATACCTGTTTTTTCAAAAGATGTGTAGTTTTCGTTTTATATTACTCAAACAGTTGGCATCAACAAATAAGATTTGCTCTGTAATTGGGTTTGTTTTATTTTAAAAATCTAAAGATTCATAACAATAGGGGGGAAAATATTGAAATATAGCAAGAAGCCTTAATGCCACAAGACACTTTCTATTACACTTAAATTCTATGGGAAGCATAAATGAGGCTTTGAATCTAGATTTTCCTTCAGTTCCTGCAAAATCCTTTTTCATCTTACAAATTTCACTGAAAATTTTTAACTTTTTTTAATGCATGAATCAGGAATTTTAGGGATACTTCCATATAAGTTACCTTTGATTTCATTTTAACTTTTAGTATTTACACAAATGATTCCGAATGCCAAGAGGTACCCATGTTTTCCTGAGCATTCTCTTTATCCTTCTCATTGCCTTCTATTTAAGTCTCAGGCCCCTGCTAGCGTTAAACCTGTAAATTAGGTCAAGAGATATGGTGGTTTCCATATCAGGAGTCTATGGGGATTAGGTGGAAATTGTCTAAAAGCAATTTCATTTGAATTAAAATAGATCACCTTCAGGGTCCCCAGAGATGAATGTTAATTGTGTCAACCCTACTTTTTTTTTTTCAAGTTTGGTTTAGGTTCTTTTGGGGACTGCAGATTTTACTTTTAGCCAGAATATAAGGGGAAATGGTTGAACAAAATCTAAGAAAGGAAATTTAAAATAACCTATGCTTCTAAAGCCTAGAAAATCTTGTAACCACTTCATTGAAAATGTATTATAAATTATTCTAATTAACTACAGGAATTTTTTAGTGCATCTCTCTTAAAATGAAAATTTTATAAACATTTTAATAAATCCTGTGTATTTTCTGTTTTTAGCCAAATTGTTTTGGAAATTAGCAAGTTATAAATAATAAACGAATTAATATTTTGTAACAGCAGTACATTTGAAATTAGGTTTTTAATGCAGTGCTCGACATACAGAAAAATAAGGTGGCCAGTTTATGGCTATTTCTTGCCATAAATGCAGGCGTGAGGACTAATTGTTTCACCAATGTTTCAAAGATCTTCTTGGGCCAAAGTAGCCAACCCTGTTTTAGTTTACTCTTCTAGGCACTGAAGATAAAAACACTGAATAAGACACTTGGCCCATGATTAGTGAAAAATGGTCCTTCTATCACAAGTACCCCATAAATTATTTTTCTTCTAAAAGATAAAAGGATACTTGTGCAGAATGTGCAGGTTTGTTACATAGGGATATGTGTGCCATGGTGGTTTGCTGCACCTATTGACCCGTCCTCTAAGTTCCCTCCCCTCATCCCCCACCCCTCAACAGGCCAGGGTATGTGTTATTCCCCTCTCTGTGTCCATGTGTTCTCAGTGTTCTTCAACTCTCACTTATGAGTGAGAACACGTGGTGGTTGATTTTCTGTACCTGTGTTTGCTGAGGATGATGGCTTCCAGAGAAGCTCCCATAAAATTTAAGAAACAAAATAACAAAAGGTTCTGTTTGGTTTTTATCTTTCTAGATATAACAATAACTTTAAGATAAAAAATAAAATTAAATTAACTGATATGTGGACAGCAAGCTGTGTGGATGAAGTGGGAGAAGGCAACACTAATGCCATGAAATCCTTTGTTTTGGGCTGGCCCACAGTGAACTTTGTGGCCACTTTCAGGTAAGAATCACAGCTTGTCCTCTATTTACCTAGGTTAGCTACTCTGATCATTTCTAGGACTGAGATTTAAAAAAAAATTAATCAAATGTTGTTCATCTAATTTTTAAGAGGGAAGTATTTTATTCTGATTGTGTATTAAGTCAGTAACTCATCTGTTGACACATACACCCAACCAAAATACTTATATGCCATATATTTCTCCCAATGGGCTTTTGATTAAAATATGTGAAAATGAGTGGTAAATATTGGGAACTCTTGGGATGATTTACCTTGGTTTAACTTGTTATTTTTGTGGAAAAAAAAAAAAACAGGAACTTTCAGGAGTATGGAAGGGGAATAGAGTAGTCCCGTCTTTAGGAACCCCTCTTCAACATCCTTTTCCTTAATATGTAGGTATTTGTTTTACATATTGAGCTTTTAAGTCTTATCAGTCTTTTCAAACCACTGAAAAAGACCTTCATTGAAGCAAATTGCATAGTCCAATTAAGTTTCGATAAGTGGTTTATACTCCCGAATTTTTAAATAAATAGTGTTTTATTATACAAATAAAATTAATGTCATGAAATACTGGTTACCTAAATTGTGTAGCAGGTTTTCAGTTGGTGTCTATAGAGATGTGACAACGAAAAGCGAAGGTATGATTTTAAGGAGTCAGAGCTTCCCAAGACTTATTCCTGTGCCAGGATGGGGTTGGAGAATGTATGAATGCAGAATATTTGTCCTCCTCTAATGAACATGCTTAATTGGCACTGTCCAGTTCAGAGTGAACAATCACAGTCACACCTGTGATTTTGAATAACTGTGTCCCAACCTCTCCAGTATTTGTTTTACACTTAAAGTTAGTGTTCATCCCATGCACATGATGCTTTTTATTCTGCTTCTCTTCTTGCTACCACAAAACTCCTAGGACATCATCCTAAAGCCAGACAACTAAAATTTTCCACTATGTTAATCTTCTATTAAAAGATAGGCATGTCATTAAATTCTATTATGCACTATTTGGCCTACCACAAGATTTTAAGAACTGGTTTGGAAAAAAAAAAGTGTTTGTTTCATTCTCAGCATATCTTTTCCATGACAGATGTCTCTAAATATTATCATTTCCTATTGCTTAATCTCCTTGGAGTTATTGGTGAAAGGACGTAATTTTAAGTGAGGGTATGACTACATGACATTTTTAATCAAGGAATTTTCATGAAACTTCTTTTTTTTAAGAAGAGGGGAAAATGTGGAAACAAGTTTTACCTATATTATATTATTCAAACTATGGTTCTTTAACCAAATGATCAAGGTTAATATCACCAGTGATGTCACGTAGGTAAAATGTACTCCTTGATATATTGTGATGAGAAGAACAATTAACCTTGTGATCTTCCTCCCAAAAACCTTTAACTCCAGTCTAATCATGAAGAAATCATTGAACAAACACACATTGAGATACATTATGCAGGATACCTGACCAGCACTCCTTAAAATACTCAAGGTCAAAAAAAACAAAATCAGAGAAAGACTGAGAAATGGTCATAGATCAGTTACTAAAGAGATATAATAATTATAATGTGGTATTCTAGATTAGCTTCTAGAACAGAAAAAGGACATTAATGGGAAAAATGGTGAAATCTGAATAAAGTCAAGAGGTTGATAGTAATGTACTAATATTAGTTTCTTAGTTTTGACAAATGGGCCATGATAATATAAAAGAATAATATTAGATTACTCTAAACTTAAACAGCATCAGAACTCCATAGGGAATCTCTGTATTATCTTTGTAACTTTTATGGAAATCTAAACTTTCTGAATTTATTTTTTTTAAAAAGTGAAGTGTTGAGGAATTCTGCCTCTGATACGTCAGAGTGAGGTCTTTTGGAGAGTAGGCACTTGGAAGTAGGCACAAGTACTGGGTGAGTTTCCTGTTTTTAAGGCCTTACCCTGAGGGCAGGGTACAGTTACATCATGGTGTAGGGCAACTAAAACTGGCAGAAACAGTCTTTCAGAGCTGAAGAACCAGAGGACAGAAGCCATGTCATCCACAGCTATTGTGGGATGAGGGGGAGAATCTCAAAAAGGAAAGTAGCAGAGAAGGCAAGCTCCAAATTCTATGTATAAACACTGCCCAAATCTCTGACTGATCACCAAACCCCACATGCATGAGATACACTGAAAGCGTCTTGAAGCTAAGACTGAAAGCGTTGAACTGAGCTGCAACCCATCACAGATGAAATAGAGTTTGTAGCTTCATCTAATCAAGTTTGTTTTCTGCTAAAACAAAAATATCAACACCGTTCCACAAATATAACAGAATACAGTCTCTGAAACATTTGGAATGTCCAGAATACAATCTAAAATATCTTGACATATGAAGAACAAGGAAAAAGATAACAGAGACCAATCTTGAAATGATTCATATGTTGAACTGCCAGAAAAGAATTTTAAAACAGCTTTCATAAGTAAGCATGGCAGGTAAAAGGAAAATTCAATTTAAATTAATAAAAAGATAGTAACTATGAGCAGAGAAATAGAAAATACTGAAAAGGGCCAAATGTAAATTCTAGTACTGAAAACTACAATATTTTAAATAAAATATTTTCTGAGTGGACTTCTTTGCAGAATGGAAATGAAAGAGGAATTGGTGAACTTAGGTTTATCAATATAAATTGTCTAATCTGAGGAACAGAAAAAAAAGATTTTTTAAAGGAAAAATGTGTCACGGACTTGTGGGAATGTATCAAAAAGTATAATATACATCTCACTGGAATTACAGAAAGAGGAGAGGAAATAGGGCTGAAGAAACAGTGCTTAAAAACTACCCAGATTTGGTAAAAGGCGTAAATACTCAGATTCAGCAAGCTCACTGAACTCTAGACAATGTGACTATTAAGAAAACTATACCTAGTCATGTTATAAACTACTATAAACTACCATAAATCAAAGATAAGAATCTTGAAAGCAGTCAGATAAAAACAATGTATTACAAATAGGAAAATGACAATTTGAATTATTATGGCCCTTTCATTAGAAACTATGGAGGTTAGAAGACAGTGGAACTTTATTTATTTATTTATTTATTTATTTATTTATTTATTTATTTTTGAGATGGAGTTTTGCTCTTGTTGCCCAAGCCATAGTGCAATAGCATGATCTCGGCTCACTGCAACCTCTGCCTCCCGGGTTCAAGTGATTCTCCTGCCTCAGCCTCCTGAGTAGCTGGGATTACAGGTGCGCACCACCACGCCAAGCTAATTTTTTTGTATTTTTAGTAGAAATGGGGTTTCCCCATGTTGGCCAGACTGGTCTCAAACTCCTGACCTCAGGTGATACGCCTGCCTCGGCCACCCAAAGTGCTGGGATTACAGGAGTGAGCCACCATGCCCAGCTGACAATGGAATATGTTTTTTAAAGTGTTGAAACAAAAACCTTTTAACCTAGAATACAATATTCAGCAAAATATTATTTAAAATGAA
>NW_016807677.1:8350312-8379164 GCF_001698545.2 Rhinopithecus bieti
GTGTTAGCCAGGATGGTCTCGATCTCCTGACCTCGTGATCCGCCCGTCTCGGCCTCCCAAAGTGCTGGGATTACAGGCTTGAGCCACCGCGCCCGGCCGAGTGAATATTTTTTTAAAAAACTATAACAATTTATTACTAGCAGAACTGTCTTACTAAAAAAAAAATGTTAACACAAATTGTCACACTGAAGTGAAATACAAGAGGGAAGCTCAGATCTTTAGGAAGGAGTGGCAATCATTGGAAATGTTAGGGAAATCTAGGTCATGATCCTTTTAAAATTCCATCGGGTAGCAGGTTAAAGAAGCAGTCTCTCCAGTTACTATAATAACTGTTTTTTGTAAATGTAGCCAGCCACAGTGGCTGGTGCCTGTAATCCCAGCTGCTTGAAAGGCTGAGGTGAGAGGATCACTTGAGGGGAGGAGTTTTGAGACCAGACTGGTCAATATAACAAGATTCCATCCCTACAAAAAAAAGTCAAAATATTACGCAGGCATGGTGGCATACACCTGCAGTCCCAGCTACTTGGGAGGCTGAGGTGGAGGATTGCTTGAGGCCATAGACCTGGGCAATATAGACCCCATCTCTAAAAAAATGTTTAAATTAGCTGAGCATGGTGGTACCCATCTGTAGTCTTAGCTACTTGGGAGGATGTGGCAGGAGCATTGTTTGAGGCCAGGAATTCAAGGCTGCAGTGAGCTGTGACTGCACTACTACACTCCAACCTGGGCAATATCTCTAGCCGGAACAAGACTTGGTCTCAAAAAAAAAAATAAAATAAAAGTAAAACTAATAGCATTGAAATCTAAGACTGACAATTGCCAGAATCTTTGAAAAACTCTTCATTGAGTCAAATTGAGGAAAGAGCAGACAATCAATGTGAACTTTTCATGCTTTACTTGAAAACAGGGTAGTCACATCCCAAAAAAGCCCAAAAGGAATTTCATCTCTATCACTACATATACTTTGATTCACAAACTTAGGTAAATATCTACCAGAAAAATAGGTGCTGCACCTTGACTTTACAAATAATGGTACGATAGAATGGGAAAATTATTCAAAAAACACACACAGTACTTGAATCTGACAGTAGTCTGTCTATAAGAATCAGAAAATAATATGTTAACTTAAGTACCTACTGTGAATCTTAAACTACAAACTCAGGTATGCATGTTTATTTATAGATCAAATTAAAACTCATCTTAAACCCCCATTTTGCCAGGCTGGTAGGAAATCAGATTTTCTTCTTGACTGGAACTGCTGTTTTTGTAAGGTAGAACTAGAATACAGGAGATTTCTAAGATGCCTCCAAAACAGACAAAGGGCTTCTGACTTTAGTCTGTTGTGGTCACTGTTGACATTTTTTTCTGTGCTCAGAGTTGTCCCTGTATATCCAGAGATGTTCTGCTTCTTTGCCATAAGGGGCGGGCAGAGGGTGGGTGGAAGGTATCTTTGCCAATATAAAAACTTGGGTGCCTAGGACCCAGCCTCCCTAATGACTCCTTAAAACCATTTCCTCTGGGTTCTTTCTGTTTCCTTCGGGCACCTTAACTGAGTGACATATGGTTCCCGGCTCACTCTCAGTGATGACAGGCCTCTATAATTCTCTCCTCCATAATTTGAGAGAATCTTCTAATCTGCCATGCCCTTTTTATTTTCCAAGATACACTGCTTTCTGCTGTCTTGGATCTTACTATCTTTTTAAGGGGTTTACGTATTTGTAAAACTCAGAGATAGCCATTGACTTTGAAGTACTTCTATTTTTAGTCCCTTAAAAATGCCTGAGATTAAGAATTACTAAAAAAGGGAGTCCTGGATTCAGGTATAGAGCAGGGGGGAAAGGGAAATATATAAGAAGATTACACAAATTCATCTCCATACGTTAACCTGACACATTCCATAATTTATATTTTGAAGTAGTATATGCTATATATTCAAACAAGGGAACACAGCAATGAAAATGAATTGGCCGGGCGCAGTGGTTCATGCTTGTAATCCCAGCACTTTAGGAGGCCGAGGCAGGCGGGTCACCTGAGGTTGGGAGTTAGAGACCAGCCTGGCCAACATGGAGAAACGGTGTCTCTACTAAAAACTACAGAATTAGCCAGGCGTGGTGGTACATGCCTGTAATCCCAGCTACTCGGGAGGCTGAGGCAGGAGAATCGCTTGAACCCAGGAGGCGGAGGTTGTGGTGAGCCAAGATTGCACCATTGCACTCCATCCTGGGAAAAAAGAGTGAAACTCCGTCTCAAAAAAAAAAAAAGAAAAAGAAAAAAAATAATTATCTAAAACTACATGTAGTAATATAATTAAATATTATAAACATAATGTTCAAAGAAGCCAGACACAAAATAGTATATACTTTATGGTTACATTTATGTAAAGTACCCAAACATGCAAAACTATTCTATGCATTGGAAGTCAGGATAGTGGAAACTACTGCCTTTAAAAGAACATAAGGGACCTTCCAAGGTGATTTTCTGTTTCATGACCTGGGTGCTGGTTTATGTGAGTGTGTTCAGGTTGTTAAAATTATTCAACCTGTATATGTAAGCTTTGTGCAGTTTTCTCTATGTATCATTTATTTCAGTTAAAAATTAAAAAAATACTAAGTGTCTTAAAGGGGCAATTTTCTTTAACTGCTTTGAAAAACGTTAGCAGGTCTGAAGCAAACCTCTTATCTATTTCTCAACAGATTTTTGCTAAATAAATCCAAGACTTGACATAAGTGAACCTAGAAAATCTATTTTAGAAAAGAGAGTACATCAAACGATAGTAAGGAATTGTGAAAGATGGAAAATGTATGCTCAATGGTTAAAAAAAAAAAAAAGTGATACACTTTCTGATGGCCAATCCTGGCAGATTGCTTATGGAGAAAATTGCTGAACAACAAAGTTAGTGAATAAATGTATTTTTGGAAATAATAAAATAACTAGGATTTCCAACATCTCTAAAAAGATTAGAAAATTAGCCAGGCCTTGTGGCATGCATCTATAGCCCCAGATACTTAGAAAGCTGAGCCAGCACGATCTCTTGAGCCCCAGGAGTTCAAGGCTGCAGTGAGCCATGATCATGCCTCTATACTGCAGCCTGGGCAACAGAGCAAAACCCCTGTCTTTAAAAAAAATGAGAGAGAAATACGATTTTAAAAGCTCGTTAGTGACAAGACTACATAGGAATAAACTTTAAATTATTTTTAATCTTAAGAATTAAACATAATAGTGAAATCAGCATAAAAATGAATGCTAATTTAGTTGCAAATGGATTGATCTTAATCAGAAGGTTTTAGTTATTAAGAATAAGTTTTCAATTAACTAATTTACTAAATGGTAATCTTGCTGTATGTGCTTTTTAAAAATGTTTCTTTTCCTAATAGCAAACTGGTTTCTGGGCAAAGAGATTTCCATCCACATGCCAAATTTCTCTTAATCTGTGTATTCTCAATATTAACCATACTTTCTATTTGTATAGCCGTTTGAGCTACAAAAATACTAACCCAGTTTTATAGATGTAGAAACTGAGGCTTAGAGGTTAAATGACTTGCCCATGATTGTCTAGCTTGCATATAATTTTGAAACCAAGTGTTAGATTCCAAATCAAGTACTCTTTCCACTATAGGAACTCTCTCTCACTGGTATAATACCACTTGTAAAAAAGCAGTAAAGTAGAAAAGAGGGTTTGTCTTAGATCCATCCAAAAGGATTTAATAAAACTACATTTGACTATAGTTTTTCCAAAGGGATATTTTCACTGCAGAGTTCTCCAGAACACAGTTATGCCAAGGTTGTAGCTTATGTATGCAACTGCATTAGTAACAACAGGCTGTTGACATTTTCATCTGGATTGACAATCCTAAATCTGTTAGCATAGGTATTTTATGTGGTTTAATTTTTCTCTCCCATTTTCTTTGATTGCAGTTCTCCAGAACAAAAGGACAAATGGCTCTCTCTCCTTCAGAGGTATTTTTTCAGTATTCATATTTTTAATCTTTAACCTTTAATAAACAAATTAAGACATTTTCTGCAGAGATGTGCCCCAAATTATTCCCCTTCTCCTTAGTCAAAATTGTTCATTTGTCCTCTAAATAAGCTGCTGTTTATATTGTACACTAGCTACTTACTTGCTATAAATAATGTTCTCTCATTACATGTATTTCTTAACTTTCTAGGAAGGAGAACATTGAGGTCTAGTTACATCATTTTAGACAGAAGTTAGTCAATAATCTCCTCTCTTTTTCCATTGTCTCCAGCCTACCAATTGGAGCTAACAGTTTCCTCAAAGTATGTATTAAGTTTCCATAAATGCAGGGTTTTCTGCTAAGCACCTCAAAAATAATGGTAGTTGTTATCCCTACCATTGAGCATGCAGACTAGAATGATTGATTTAGGCTCATCTATTAGACTTACAGTCCTTCCCTCCCTCCTGTCCTCTCTCCCTCTCCACACAATAGGATAACCAAGATTTACACCCTACTGGGGAGTTAAATGAGAAGTACAAGGCCATTGCTTTGGTTTGACCTTATACAATATTTATTATATATGTTCCTATACTTATCAGTAAGGTGCTGGACCTGTCCAAAGAAGACAGGGAAACTTTGAGGGTAAAACATTACCCAGAGGTGCCCTAACCTGGTTGTGCTTCTCAAACCTCACTTGACATGGATGTCCTATTTTTTTGTGCCCATGCCTAATGTCCTGAATTTTTTTATTCTCTTCCAACCCATAATGTAATCTGACTTTGCTGAGTCTTCTCATCTATCTTTTTAAAAAATAACATATAAGTATATTGGAA
Organism: Rhinopithecus bieti; assembly: GCF_001698545.2. Lineage (NCBI taxonomy): Eukaryota > Metazoa > Chordata > Mammalia > Primates > Cercopithecidae > Rhinopithecus > Rhinopithecus bieti. Next base: position 8,355,102 of record NW_016807677.1, read on the forward strand.
AATTAGAAAATAGGTTGATTTTTAAAATAAGCCATTAGCGAATTCCATCTGACTCAGTGTTGTTTTGGGTTGTTGTTGCATTTGATTAGATACATCAATCTAGAGAAAGAAAAGGACTACCCGAAGAGCATTCCCCTCAAAATCTTCGCCAAGGACATTGGGAATTGTGCCTATGTAAGTGTTTCTAAGCCAGAAAATTAAATTCCAAGTCCCTGCATAAGACAGAACACTATGGATAAGAAGAGAGACAGGCAGGCAGGCAGACTGTGTATGTGCTATGAAAGGTAGGCATTTAGAAATACCATAGGGAAAATCCTTTTTCCTGGTTATATGTATGTATTCATATATATGAAAAATAAACCCTAGAGAAAATGAAGCAAGAGAAATTCATATGAACTACAGTATTTAACATTTACGCTTGGAAAGAACATTGCTTGTGAGATGTCTCTTTCCTCCCTCTGGTATGAATATTTCTCTGAATCTTTTCAATAGCAGCTGCAGAGGCTTGTAGTAAAGCTGTTTCCACAGGAGTATTTCCTATTATTATTAAGCAATTTTTCCCAACTTGTCACTTCTTAAGCAGAAAGTGGTTTTGAAAAGTTCTTCATTCTTTTAAGTTTTTAGGGATTGAATTGCTTAGGTTAATAGGAGGATGATCTAGGAGAGGTGACATTTTTAAAGGATCAGCATTTTACTACTTCACAGTGTTTATCATATCGATCACATAAATGCTAAGTCTTTAACCCCAGCTATTATGTATAATTTGATGACTGAAATCATAGTACAAGAGATAAATGTTATCAATTATGAAAAATATGAAAACTTGTGAATATTTTATGATACTGTCAATTGTCATACTTCACAGCAGCTCTAGATCACACAGAATAGCTTTATTTGTGTGTGGAAAAATATATAGTGCAAAATAGTTATGTTTTGGCCAAAAGCAAAAGTTATGCAAATGTTCTGACCAACTCCTGAATGCCAGATGTCACTGCTTGAGGGAAATACTCAAATTTTTATAGTACGAGACTACAGAGATCTGTAGCAGAGTAAAACAAAACAAAACAAAACAAAAACCCTGTTTTTTCTGTCTGCTTTGATTTAGTTGTGGCAGTTGGTTACATTCAGGATTTCCTGTAAAATCCCTTAATTTTTTTTTTAACACTTTCTTTTCAGTATATGGAAAGTGTGTACTTGAGAAAGGACTGATGTCCCACTGTCATTTTGGAAGAGAAGATAAGAGATATGGTCAGGTTGGGTGCTCTGTTTTTATCACTAGTACCCTGGTTAAGTCAAGGATGATGTGACATACTCTGTCCTTTGCTCTCTAAAGTAGCTTTCATAACCATACTCTCGTTCAGGGAGCCCTGCCTCCAGAGCAGTTCCCCCAAATAAGAGTGCATGTGTGGGAAGCATTCTTTATCTTTGCCCTCTAGTTATACATACCTTGTCAGTAAATTATGCCAATATGGAACAAAATTGCCACATTTTCAGTTTTGTCTGTTATTTGTTTACTAGCCAAAGAGTTCTTTCTGCTGGAATTCACTTGTTTTGTATACTGGAAAGGCATGTAGGAAAAAGATATACTTTCTATAATTATGTTTTGAACATATGTGCCTAGTATTAAGAAAAACTATTATCTTAGAAACCAGGTTATTGGGAGGACAGATTCTTCACGTTACAAGACTTCATGGGAGAGTTTCTTTAAATTAAATGGAAAAAATTTTAGACTTTTTAAAAATCAGAAGCCTTTTTTAAAATTATCTCTCAAGTTAAAGCCCAGTATGTCATATACCTATAACGCTCTGGTAGAAGACAGACGCTGGGTTGAGTGCTCCAAAGACTCCCTGTTTCACTCTGAGACAATTTTGCACAATCCTTGAGGCTACCAGGAACAGTTTGAAATTGTGCATTTAAAATGCTTTTTTAAATTAAAAATCAGTTACACAATTTTTAGAGGCAATTTGTCATATCAAATAATTCACTCATAGAGAAGAAATTCTATTAATGGAAAGATAAATAATGAATTATCAGATTTCAGTTACCTTTATTTTGTATCATTTTGTATTTATGCTACTTTTTTATGCCATTTAAGCTTTCTTTATCAGGGACACAGCCCTAATTGCTGATTTAATCTTATAATTCTCGTGTAAAACCTATGTATGTATCAAGTTTTTTACAACATAGCATTGTTTTATATTTAAATAATGCATTTTGGAATTCAGCAATCTCTACAGATATCTCAGAATCTTCTTAACTCTTTTACTGTTTGCTGCAAATTGTCTATTTTTAAGTAAAAGTATTCAGCACAGAGCTATTATAGATATTCTGTTCATTGGCAGAGTTGATAATAGAATTGAGCTTTCTAAAATTTTCAATTCTTTCTTCTAGAGTCATTTTTTTATGTCCTCCAAAGATTTCAACAATTAAAATCTTAGTGGCCACAGTGTGTGACACATGGAAAGTTCCCAATAGTGACTTTTAAAAATTCAAAGCTTTAAACGTCTTTTGTAACCAGTTATTATCCTAATTCTACCTAACCTGACTTTATACCATGCAAAGAAATAAAACCCTGTATTGTGAAAACACTACTAAGGAAGAAATAGAGATTCAGCTCTTGCCTTTTTTTAATTACCCATTGCCTTATGGAAATACAATTATGGAAATAAGACAGAGGAGCAACCTCACTGATTTATTTTTTTAATTGGGAGCTGGGTCCATGTACTCTCTCTGAAATATATGTAGTCTTTCTTTTTTGCTTAAGTTTTTATATTCTGTAAGCCATGCATCCTTTAAGAGAAATGTTTTATTAGAGGGCATAATTTATAAGGAAATGAAAGCAAATTATAATCAAAGTTTTGTGTTCTCCCTAAATCTTATGCTTTACTCTATGCATACTTGAAATCAAGATTTGCCTTTCAATAATCATTTGACAGTGACTATTTGTTAACCTGTTTTAAAATTCATTATTTTATAGCTATATTTCTTATTTTTTTCTACAGTCTAAAACTATAACAGTAATGAATTCAGATACAGCGAATGAAGTTATCAACATGTCATTACCAATGCTAGGGATAACTGTAAGTTATTCTGCTAGACATTCTTAATTAAAAATAAACTTTGATGATTTAAATTTATGTAAGTATTTTCCTTCCATCATAAGACAGTTGATTATTAGAGATACCAAAGTCATACTTTACTCCCCAAAATATAGAAAATAAGAACAGTAAAGCTTTAATATGATTAATATATGGGTGGTGCTGTTCTCCTATTTTAAAATCTGTGTGATCTGAAAATTATAAGATTGGACTATAATTTTAAAGTGACAACATATATTTTATTATGTATGCTGTATATATATGCAAAAAATTTTTTGGTATAAAGTTCTTAATAAAGTTTCATATTTCTTCTTGCCTTCCTACTGGTCACAATTTGACTTTTTCCTTATATAATTATCCTGTTATTATCCCAAGACTCGGTCAGTCTTAGGATGATGAATTCTTAAGAGTTTGTTCTGTAGTAGAATTTTTACATAAAACCATATTGGCTGGCTACAGGACCTAAGGATGATATGGTTAATACCTCTGATAAATTGGTTAGTAAAAAGACAAGCTTTGAATTAGATCATGGATTTAGAGAGCTTTAGTGTGCACACCACATTCTTCCCTGTTTTAATTTAGCTTTGTAGCTTTCTCTTTTCTGCAACAGAGGTGAATTTTTGAGAACTTTAGGAGTGGAGAAGATTAGAACATTTGAGGATGAGGTAGAGGAAAGAGAACTGGAAGACTGTCCTCATCACCTTACTACCAGTTGTATAAACACCACCCAATGAGTACTTTCATTAAAGGGAATGACTTTCAAAAGGATGATAACTAAAGGAAGCACTTAAAAACACTATTCCTTCAGTGAGATTCTCTGTAAATATGAAAGTACATTGTATATAAGCAAATCTAAATACAGTTAATAATACTGTGGAATACTATGGCATGTCTTAAATATGTGTCGTGTTACATCATTCAAGGAGCACTGTTTCCAGAGCAATTCATGACCCATATTTAAGACATGCCATAGTATGATTACTTGTGTTTAGTTTGCTTATACACAGTACTATAGTAAGCCCTTTAGAACTCAGGACAACCAGAATTTGGGATAATCTGATAATTAGTTAAATTTAGTGATATAAATTTGATTACATTTAAAATATATGCACTGGGTAAAGTAGGCACCTCCATTAATTTCTAAGCTATATGAATATATTTTGGAAGAAACTAGATAGTTTTAGAGGTATGTAGAGGAATTAATGACAGGATTCATTCTCTTATCTATGCTTTTCCTTTGGATAAAATTGTTAATCTCCTCAGACCAAAAAAGAACTGTTAATTAGGAATTGAGACTATTTGGTTATACCAGTTTTAAGGGATTATTACAGTGTGTTCAGACACTATATAAAAGAAAGGATTTTATTAGATTGGTCTCCCTATTTACCATAAATTTTTTGACTAGGAGGGATGGGGCAGGGAGGAAGTAACAGATAAACTGAGTATGGGGGGGTGGAATGGTTTTTATGGTATTATAAGGTCAGGGCCATGATTTTTTATCAGAAGTTAAAGGCAAGGATATGAAATATTGCCAACAGACTTATCTGTTCTAGCTTCATTTAAAACATTTCTGCTTTATCCCTCCTAGAGAATTCAGAAAAATCTGTATAATTTAGTATCATTTCTTTCAAGTGGGATTTATAATGTTGCTGGATTATAATTCTGCTAGTGAACAATTTTATTGTTTTCCATGACTGGGCCTATTCTCTAGAATAGAATTCCTGTCCTTTCTTTCCCCAGGACTGAACTTGCCTAAACTAAAGCCAGTAGAGGTTGTGCCAATTACTTATCTCCTCAAAGCCTCTTGGTCATTCTCCTGCTCAGAAGCAGCTGAGCTAATAATCAGCCTTTGAGATATTACTTTTTAATCATAGACACAGCAGTGTTTTGTGGTTTTCTTGATAATAAGGTTGTCTTTGCAGGGGCATGTTGGAGGTTAAGCCCAATATTCTCTGAGAAGTGGAGGAACATAGCAGAAGTCAGGACTCTAAGGAAGAGATTAGCCTTTAAGAGCCAGGAAGATTGTTTTACCTTTGTAAAGGGGCCTAACTATGATTTTACGCTCTCTAGGCTACCTATATAGTGAAGGCCTGATTCCACTGCAGTTCATGGATCTCTAACCATCACTGAGTAGGGGGCAGGAGGGAGGACACAAAACCAAAAAAAAAAAAAAAAAATGTGTCCTCATTCAAGTATCAGATGTGAAAGATTTATTGTGACATTTAACTCTTTTTATCTCTAAGGGCTCTGAGAGAGATTACCAATTGTGGGTCAACTCTGGAAAAGAAGAGGCTCCGTACCCACTCATTGGTAAGTTTTTGCAAAAGTCTAAGATAGCATCGATTGTTTTTTTGTTTTGTTTTGTTTTGGTTTGGTTTGGTTTTTTTTTTAGACAGAGTCTCACTCTGTCCACCGGGCTGGAGTGCAGTGGTGCGATCTCAGCTCACTGCAAGCTCCGCTCCTGGGTTCACGCCATTCTCCTGCCTCAGCCTCCCTAGTAGCTGGGACTACAGGCACCCGCCACCGCGCCCGGCTAATTTTTTGTATTTTAGTAGAGACGGGGTTTCACCGTGGTCTCGATCTCCTGACCTTGTGATCCGCCCGCCTCGGCCTCCCAAAGTGCTGGGATTACAGGCGTGAGCCACCGCTCCCGGCCCGATTGTGTTTTAATTATAAGTTTAAGTGTCTCCGAGAATTGGTCATATGGTCCTAAGCTTAAATACTATTAAATAGGAAATTTCATGGTGTTCATTTAATAAATATCTGTCAAGGATTTACTATGTACTAGACAAATAATATCTCCTCATTCAAGCTAATGGTGTAGTTGGGAAGAGAAATACAAACTTTTCTCTCTGCTTTTTCATTTGACAAACAAGAGTCATCCTGCCAAAGCTTTTAAATATTTTCTAAGAAAGAAATATGTGTTGGTATTTTCTCCATACATTTATTTTCACATTCAGTTTTTACATTTCCTGTTCCCTTACCTACTATGTGCCTCTATGGAAGACCATGTAAAATACAACCATGCATCTTAATTCATCAGTGAGTATGTAACACCTGCTATATACCCAGAACCTTCCTAAGCTTCATGAAGAAAATCAGATTAACCCATTTAGACTCCTAAAAGTCTTTATTATCTGCTACTTCAATAACTTAATTATTTTGCTATTTCTCTAGTCAGATTTTCCAGCATTTGTCATGAGGAATTGTTGATAAATATGTTCCATTTTACCTTATTTAAGCCGTTAACTAAAAAAAAATTTCTTGATCAGTAATTTCATTCAGTGTGGTTAACAGAAATAGAACAATTAAAGGACAGTATCTTTATCAAATCTTGAGATGATGACGATGATAATCATGATGATGACAATTTCTGTTAACAATTTTAAAGTGCTTACTACCTGCCAGCCATCATGCAGAGCATATTGTATGCATTATTTCATGTAATTATTTCATTTATCTGTGAGGTCACAACTGTGTAATTCAGTGTTTCAAGTGATCTTAGTAATCTAAAACCAAATTTTTCTACAAATGTATATGCTCAGATTTAGAATACAGAAAGTGATCATGCACAGAGCTGAAGACAAAATCGACTGTATTTTAGATTTTAATGTTGTCATTTTGAAATAGTCAATGAGCAATAAAGTTATTAAAAATCAAACACTTAAAATTATTGTTTTAATAAAATATATTAATGAAAACTATGTAGATGGCAACTTTTAGGCTTATGACAGCCCCAAGCTTCCTGACTAGCTCTTACTGAAAAACAATGGGACATAGGACATTATTGTCCCATGATTTAGCAGCAATGCTTAATCATTATTTTAATGTGCTCTGCAGACCTCAATTATAGATTAACTGCCGGCTATTTTGATAAATTGATTTCGTTTGATTGTCATAGAAGCCTTTTTCTGCCTTAATCTCTGGAAGCTGCTGTAGTACTTGATATTAATGAAACATTGACATTGTATGCCTAGACCAGGTGAAAAGGAAGAGTAAGAGTTCACTGAGTTACATTTAGTGATAAGTCAGGAATAGAAGGGAACTTGCTCTCTGTACTTAAAAAATCTACATCACAGTGGTATTTGAGGATCACACTAAAAGGACATAATTACTTAGAATACTAAAGAGTTAAAATCATGTTGTAGTCAGATGTCCAGGGTTTCGTTTTTATAGTTTGTACATTCCTTTTTGCATCTGTTTCTGTGTTTCTGATCCCCTGCAGTCTTCCTTCTGATCATTGCCTCTCAACATCAATCTCAGAGGGCAACAGTGAGAGGGAAGCATAAATCAAACCAGTCCCAATGCTGTTGAGTAACTAACTATATAACTAATAAAAATTAATGAAATGTTTTTAGGCAAATATCTTGTGTTAAATAATATTAATAATAGTGATACTTGACATATATAGATCCTTATACTTCTGTGGTAGGTAGAAAAAATGTTTTAAATCATAGATTTGAGACTGAGCAAGGACATGTATTTGCTGAAAATTTATAGATCTAGTTAATGTCAAAGGAAACAATAGAATACCTTTAATTATCCTTAGATGCACACATTGGAAAAGTCAGCATTATGGAACTGGCAAACTGATCTGTGCATTCATTCCAAACAAGATAATCTTTAAAGATTTTTTTCTTCTTTTTCTCCCTCCTCCCCTTAAAACTACTTTGGTAGGGCCACCTGCATGCTGGTCTCCAACTGTAAGAGTATAAATGATCATTCTGTTAAACAAAGGGATTCTTTATGCCAAAAGTACCAGGAGTAAATTTCAGTACACTCCTATTTTGTAGTACACATGCTGACAGTACCAGTCAGCCTGAAGTCTACATTTAGCTTTTTTTCTGTGTAGGGCATGAATATCCATATGGAATTAAAATGAGCCATCTTCGAGACACGGCACTCCTGACACCAGGATCAAAGGACTCTACCACCCCTTTCAACCTCCAAGAGCCCTTCCTTATGGAACAGCTCCCCCGAGAGATGCAGTGCCAGTTCATCCTGAAGCCTAGCCGCCTGGCTGCAGCCCAGCAACTGAGCGGTGAGTTGCTTCTAGCAAAAGTTTTCGTTCCTGAACATAAATTTAGTACTCAAACCTCCCGCCAGATGAGGTATTTTTTCTCGGAATTTGTTAAGTATTTTGAAAAGGAAAGATGGACTTTTAGAAGATGGTTTTATAAATCAGCAATAGGCATGATTGACTAAGAATCAGCAGCTAGCAGCTAGTAGCAATACAGTCTGTTCCTTCTTTCTTCACCATTCTTTCCCCCTTAAACCTTATTCCTACTGCAGAGTCAAAGGCACTAAGCAGTACTGCAGGTGCTTCAATGCCTTCTTTGTACTGTAATACACTCCAACTGTGTGTTCTCCCTAAATGGTTGCATTATAAAAAGGAGGCTGTCAGTGATGGGTGTCAGAAGATTGTGATGCCCTACCTGGATTCTGGTGCTGATAAGTATGTGAAGACTAAGATGATTTCTACAGAAGTCTCTCCTTAGCCTACTAATCTAATATGAATTCCCTGTGAACATAGCAGTCTCTTACCCACCCCACAATAAAGACTCTGGAATGATAAAAGTGATGTTCAATATAAGAGAACCGCAATTTACCCTAACCCAAGTTTGAGCTTTAAGCTCTGTCTGAAAGGAAGATTGTATAAGCAACAGAAGAAAATGATACCAAAAAGTATGAGTGAGAGAGTAGAAAATTGATTGTGAATTTCTATAGCTACCTTTGTCAGTGTGAACTGGGAGACCCAAGGATTTGTGTTTGCAAAGAACCAAACTTGGACCCCAGGCGTAATAAGTTTAAAGGGATGACATAGACCTTGAGAGATCACTGAGACCACCTTCCTGCCACTTGACAGATTATTGGCAGCATCTGAGTGCCAGGAGAAAGTCTGAAATTCTTCATCTGTGTGTGATTCAACTGATATAGTATTAATGAAAAATTAGCTCATATTGTTTCTATCTTCATTACAGAACAACCCTACTTTAAGAAACATTTGTATGTACCTATCTGAACTTGTAGAAAACAAATTAAATCAGCACTCATTGTAAGGAGTTTTTTTTGTTGTTGTTGTTGTTTTGCCTTAAGTGTTAATACACACCAAGATTGTTTTAAACAGAATCTCCTCTAATGCATTTAAAGTTGTTTAATTTCTAATTTATATTTCATACTAAAACATAGTTTCTGAAATAACTACATCAAGAAATTGTAACAGCGTTGTGAAACTTATTTTCCTTTTCGCCCCTTTGATTCAAGATTTTGACATTTTATTGGACAAAAAGAGTTATAACCACCATCTGTTTTCTTCAGCCAGCCTTTGTTCATTCTATTTTTCATCTCTGGAAGCTCAGATTCCTTCTGCTTCATTTCAAACCTACTAAACTCTACCACTTTCTCCATCTGTTAGTCCCCCTGTCCATCTTTACTTTCCTCCTTACGCAACTTGAATTCCATGGTTATCGTGATCATCCCTGTCTAGCAGAAAACTTCTGTTTCTTTGACCCTCTTTTCTACATTCCTATACACCTCCTAAAATCTCATCTCTAGATGAACTCTTTGCATGGTTGGAAGAAATCATATAGCATCAGGGCTACTCTGTATCATTAGTGACCAACCTTAATGGGCACTTCATACTGGGAGAGTAGTCTTAACTTTGTTTCTGTGCAGCATTCTCCAACTACTTGAATCAACTGTCTTATATAAATTTCTACCCACATAGACATCCAGCCTGTCACTTTCTGTTGATGACCTAGCCTCAAATTTATACTTTACCGAAGTCATTAGTAAATCAGTAGATCAATCATTAGGGACTCCCTCATCTTGCCAACATCAGATACACAAATTTACCTTGAATTTGTTAACAGTCATCTCTCTATAATAGTAAATTGAGATTTTGGACTCGAAAATTTTTTGGTCACCTTGGGTAATTTTGAAAGCAGAACACTGAGACATCATGATCTTTCCATCCACTAAAATGTGAGCTCCATGAAGGCAGGGATTTTGGTCTTTTTTGTTCACTTCTATATCCCCAGTACCTGGAAAAGTGCCTGGCATATACAAATAAGTATTCAAATCAATATAATCAATATGTGTTGAGTGAATGAATAATAGGTCTGTTGTCAGCTCATTAAAGATACAAGGGGTATCTTTATAACTAGACTGAGGAGAATAATAATCTTCCACTCTTCTACCTTTGTACCTACGTTTTCAAAACTGTTTTCTGGGTCCTTGTCAACTTTATTTTATAATAATCAGGAATCCTAAGGAGTTTAACCAGTTTTTCTAATGATTTGCTCAACTAACTTGTAGGCATCCTTTGCTTCGTTTCTTTCTATTGGAAGTGAGGGTAGATGATTCCAGCTATAAATGATTCATGGTAAATGGGATTAGGGATGGAACAACTATAGACCAGTGATGCCAAGGGCCAGCTAAGAGCATCAGAATCGCCTGTGTAAAAAATTACAGGTGAACCACTAATGTTGTTTCTTTTTAAGTACAAAAGAATTTGATGAGCAACTGCCTTTACCAGTGATTTAGATCAGGGGTCAGCAAACTTTTTCTCTAAGGGGCCAGATAGTAAAAATTTTGCAGGTCAGTATCCCAAATCAGAGATATTATGTAAGTGTTATGTAACAGGAGAAAAAAACAAATTTCCACCAAATTTTACTGATAGAATTCAAAATATAACAACAATTGAGTACAATTTTATGTAATACAAATCTAATAAGTGAGAAGTGAATTCTTTGGAGGGATAACATTTCACTTAGTTGGAATTTAAAGTTAGTGATCTAGCCATCAAAATTGAGTACAAACATTCTGATCTATAATAAAATTTTTATTTCATCTCTAAAACATATTTTCTCACATAGGTACTGCCAAATACTGATATCATTCTACAAGCGTCTAATTTCAGTTCAGCATATGTCTCTTTTACATGGCATTTGTAGAATTTCGTTAGATTCTTCTCCTGATATTTGCCTTTTAGCATATCATTTCATTGCAGATAATCACTTTCAATTGAAGGTTAGGTGGAAGCTCTTCAGTTGCATAGTGAAATGGATTTTGAGATATGGAAATCGCCTTTGCTCTTGTATGGAGAAACACTACTCAAACTGTAGTTTGAACTCAGAAAACATATCTGCTGTAAATTTTTATGTGAATCAAGATCTTGCTTCCTGTTTTAACTTTTGATGGCACAAGAAGTATATAAAGCAGCTCGATACTACTTGTAATTAAACATTCATTGTTTTCCAAATTACTACAGTAAAAACTTTGTATGTAAGCACTGTTTTGCCTCGTAATTTTAGGTTGGATTTATTATGAAACATCATCGTATCTACAGCAAAAACTAACTTTCAAAGCCATTTAGTGTCCATTAATAGAGGTTGAAGGCTGTTCTTCTCATTCATAACAAGTTCAGTCTGGGCCCTGAGTTCAAAATATCACTATGAAACTTTAGCAGTGCTGAGCCATTGAAATGCTGTGTGATAGCATAATGCAGGATAACGTTTAGCATCTATTTTTAACAACAATTCGCAGAACTGACAATAATTAAGTCCATGAGAGTAAATGAAGTTCACTGTTGACAGTACTGATCCAGTAACACTTGATAGATTTCCATGTTTTTCAGGCAGTACCACTGATCAAAACAATACAATGAATAATCATAGGTATTAAACACTTTAAATTTTCACAAGCTTTCTAAATTTGTCAAATTACACCTTTCTCTGCTCTACATATTTTCACTACCATGAAATATAACACAGCAGATTCCAGTTCAGGTTGTACTGAATTACTGTTTTCTCAAATGCTTTGAAAATATTCTTACCCATAGTTGTTCTATGCAGACTATTCAAGGTTAATTCTTCAGTCACTTCAAACTCAGCATTGACTTCTTGACTGGACAACTTAGTGGTATTGGTAACATTTATCACTTCATCAAGAACCAAGGAAAGTCACTTGCCTTGTTTTTTAGTTTACTATTGATATTACTCCTAATGCCCTCAACTATTCAATCATCTATTCTCACTAAAAGGCTGATAATCTTAAATCTAGTTTCTCTGGACCTCTTTCTTAATCTACTGCAAGCACACAGATTTAATCAGTTCACCATTGGTAAATGGGTAAATGGCTTTCCTTGATTGGCTAACAAATGAACCACTCAGAAACTTTTATTGTAGCCTCATTTTTATTTTTGTGAGGAAATTCTGCAGTAATGATATATTTCATTTTAAATATTTTTCTGATCCATTGCTTTCTTATGAGTTGGGAGCATTGTGATTAACCATTGGTCTGTTAACCACTGACATATATTGTATTCTGTAACCACAGCTGTTACTTCATTGCACAGTAAACATAATATTTTGCCATTAGTTCCATAACAAAGTTATCTGCATTTCACTTTGCCTTAAAAATTTAACATTAGAAGAAGTCCATTTTCTTTTATTGTTTTACATAATAAGTAATAAAAAAGATGTTGTGGTATCATGATACATATGGCATTCGAAACAGTCAAGATGTAACAGGGTCACTGCAATTTGTAGTGCCCTAAGCAGCAGTACAAAGTAATGAACGCACCACATACCATCTCTGTCACAGCTACTTTGTTATTGAGTGTGAAGTGAAAGCAGCCATAGACATTACATGAATAAGTGTGGTGTGTGGTCATGTTCCAGTAAAACTCATTCTAGACAATAATTTGAAGTTTTTTTTCTTTTTTTTTTTTTTTTTTTGACCGCCAAAGTCTCATTCTTGTCACCCAGGCTGAGTGCAGTGGCACAAGTCTTGGCTCACTGCAACTCCACCGTCCCAGGTTCAAGTGATTCTCGCTACTCCAGCCTCCCGACCGTAGCTGGGATTGACAGCGCCTGCCACCACCTCGCTAATTTTTGTATGGTTTTTAGCTAGAGATCGGCGGTTTCACCAGTGGTTGGCCAGGCTGGGTCTCAACTCCTACCCTCAGCCGATCCCGCCTTGGCCTCCCAAGTGCGGGATCTACAGGCATCGAACCCACCACGCCTGGGCCTAAAGTTTAAATTCCATATAATTTTATGTGTTACTACATATTATTCTTTTGAATTTTTTTCAACTTTTTAAAAATGTAAAAGCCATTCCTAGCTCATAAGTTATCCAAAGGGAGGTGGCAAGCCAGATTTGGTCCAGGGAGCATAGTTTGTGCCCTCTAATTGAATGATTAAAATATGCATAATTTAAAACATGCCAGCTGAAGTCTCCATATTCTACAAGACTTTATAACAGAGCTCACACAAGTAACAGCCATCTTATTTGACTTGTCTTCATTCCTTTGCCTGTTACATCTTCGTCATGTTCTAATTTGAGCAAGAGTATCTTCATGCTCCCTTGTTCACATACATACCAGCTATTAACCCGACTTCTAATGGGGAAAAATGAGCTAATACTTCTTTTTTGGCACACAGTATAAACATAGAATTTTGCCTTATTTACCAAGTGCCAGTTGTTATAGTCAGAATCTTTCACACTTGTTTGTGGCCTGTATATTTAAAATCCACAGAATTCATAAATTCTTAAATTGCTTAGTCCTAGGAAATGGGTATTTTGCATGGTCTCTTATGTGGAAAAACATGTCTTGTTTTCTCCCCTGGAAACAAAGGGTTAAAATCTAATGATTTCTGTTAGAATATTGTCTGAGAAAATATTTTATTTTAAACTAAATATAAAGCTTTCTCTAATAAGCTTTCAGAAAATATCCCATTAACCAGGATAACCATTGGTGAACATAGTCATTGCCAATCTGTTTTTCAAATTTCTGCTTCACTGTAGAGAAGGCCTCCTAGTAAACAGCCTTACACGGAAAACATAAGAGCAGTAAGTCTTTCAGAAGGCCCCCTCTGAGACTGAGATCTGTAACTCGTCTTTGGAATGGTTGGTCCCCAGTGGGAAAGCTCTAGTGTTAATTGTGAAGGTTCAAGATACAGACATTCAAAGTTCTGGCCTCAAGGCCCCACTCACATGTTACTGTTACAGGTTACTGTTACCGTTGCATGTTACTATTAGATGTTACTGTTACGACACCTTGGGGTTGTCACTTTTCCGGCCAGAAATCTCTGTGGACAGTGACGCCTTTGCCCAAGATTTGCTCAGTCCACTGGGTTCATTCCACCCACTCGGCCTTGCAGGCTGCACTTGGCTCTTACTACCAGCCTGGATCCCATGCCTGCCAGAGGCAAGTCAGGTGTGGAGTGGCAAGGGGTGTGTGAGTGAGCCTGGGGCCTGGCCACTGCACACAGACCAACGGCTGCAGTCGAGCGGACAGTTCCACGTGCCTGCATGGGTGCTGGCCGGCTGTGAGGCTGCAGCCAGATCAGTCGTACTACCAGCAGCTTCCATGGCTGGCACCAGGGAACACAGTGGTGCCCAGAAGCTTGGAGATGCCAGGAACTGCAGGGACCCAAAGTGAGAGCCACAGCCCTGCTCAGGGAGCTCCCAGGTCTGGGCTTCCCAAAGGGCCACAGCTCTTATCTTCTTCTCTTCACGCACAACGTGGTAAGCAAGGGGCATGTTTCAGCCCTGTGTGTGTGTGTTACCATTCTTTCAGCCTCACCATTCAGTGGGTCCCAAGTTCTCATCCTGTGACCAGGAAGAATGAGGCACACGGACAAGTGAATGGTTAGCAAGATGAAGAGGAGCTTTATTGAACAATAGAACAGCTCAGAGGAGACCCACAGGGGCAGCTCCTTTCTGCAGCCAGGGTGTCCCATCAAGTGTTCAGCTCCTAGCAAAGAGAGTAGCTCCTCTCTGCAGGCAGGTAGTCCTGTCAGATGCCCAACTCCTAGCAGAGAGGGTAGCTCTTCCCTGTAGTTGGTTGTTTTGTCATCTGTGCAGCTCTCAGAGAGGCGGCCCTGGAATGGGTAGCTCCTCTCTGCAGACTGGTCATCCTCACGTCTGCAGCTCTCAGCAGAAAGGAGGCCCTGGAGTGGGTAGTCCTCTCTGCAGCTGGTTGTCAGGACATCTGCTTAGCTCTGGCTGAGCCTAGGAGCTTTATGGGCCTCAGGGGAGGAAGAGCATGCTGATTTGTCCATGGGCAGCCATGGGCAGGCCCAGAAAAGCACCACAAGTTCCCACTCCAGTCCACAGGACTGGCAGCCTGGCCCCAGCCTTCAGGCCCTCCCTGGCCTGAAAGTAGGCCTTACCAGGGACTCACCCCTTCTGCCCAGGAACCTTTCTGCCTCCTGCTGCTGTTCATGGTGCCCAGGCTATAGGTGCAAAGAGGCGCCTGCAGGCCAGCACTGAGCTGCCTCAACCCCCCATTGGCTTCCCTGCTGTGCTCATTGGCACCCAAAGTCCAGAGCAGGCCAAAGCACCAGGGGCTGGCATATCAGCACTGCCCCAAGTGTGTGCACAACCCAGCTGGGCTGCAACAGCACACCTGGGCTCACCCAGCTTTGCACCATGATCATAGCAGGTGCAGACAGTAGGGAGAAGCCAGGCAGTGGTAGCAGGCACTTCTGAGCCTGCGAGGCCAGGGGTGGCCTTACAGAGCACCCAAGAGTACAGAAATGCCTATGTCTACAGCTGCAGTTTGGTTGGCTACAGCTGTGTTGGGGGATGGGGGATGGGGCCCTGCATGTTCAATGGAGCAAGAGGCCTGGGTCTGCAGCCATGACTAGGGTGACTAGAGCTGCACCTGGGAGGGCGGTGTTCCTGCCTGCTCCTACCTGCCCCCCACAAGAGCATAGGGAGGCCTGGTCTATAGCCATGACTTGGGTAGCTGCAGCTCCCGGGAGGGCAGGGCTCCTACCTGCTCTGTGGAGTGAGAAGCCCAGGCCTGCAACCACAACTTAGGTGGTTGCAGCTGTACCCGGGAGGGCAGGGCTTCCACCTGCTCCCAGGTCCTGAGAGCCCAGGGATGCCAGGGTCCATAGCCATGGCTTGGGTGTCTGCAGAGGCACCCAGGTACCTCCCACCCCAACTCAGAAGGGGCAGGGCTCCCACTTGTCCCAAGCCCCTGCCAGCTCCATGAAGTGTGCAGCCCTGGCCATGCCTCCCTGCTACAGCCAGTGTGATGGCAGCAGCTGCTCCAGACAGCCCACTGCTGCCATCATTACTTCTCGGAAATCTTTGTTCTTTCAGGCAGTTAACACTTCATACATATCTCTAGTGTAACATATTTTTTAAAATCACATTATGATTACCTGTTTATATAATCTACTTGTCTCTTTAGACAATGACCTTCTTAAGACCTGGGAACTCATCCCAGGGCTTAGTCTAGTGTATAGAACAGAGTAGAAATTAAATGAAAGATTGAATGGCTTACTCATCCCTAGTATGGAAAAACTTGGAGTGGAAGAGTTCTGGAATTAAATGGAATCTTTGTGAGTGTAGTCTGAAGTAGTTCTTGGAGTTCCAGTCTGTCCTGAACTCTCAGCTCTATGCCCAAAGTAGGTTCACTTTCCACACCTACTTCAGACTTAGGAATGAACTGGAATTGAACTTTTATGGTGGCTGGTAAAATATGGGATACATCTTTTTTTCTACCTGTTTACCCTGTAGTTCCAGTATTCACCTCCGTGTTTTCTACTCTAGGAAAAAAAAAAAAAAAAAANGGCTGTGAGGCTGCAGCCAGATCAGTCGTACTACCAGCAGCTTCCATGGCTGGCACCAGGGAACACAGTGGTGCCCAGAAGCTTGGAGATGCCAGGAACTGCAGGGACCCAAAGTGAGAGCCACAGCCCTGCTCAGGGAGCTCCCAGGTCTGGGCTTCCCAAAGGGCCACAGCTCTTATCTTCTTCTCTTCACGCACAACGTGGTAAGCAAGGGGCATGTTTCAGCCCTGTGTGTGTGTGTTACCATTCTTTCAGCCTCACCATTCAGTGGGTCCCAAGTTCTCATCCTGTGACCAGGAAGAATGAGGCACACGGACAAGTGAATGGTTAGCAAGATGAAGAGGAGCTTTATTGAACAATAGAACAGCTCAGAGGAGACCCACAGGGGGCAGCTCCTTTCTGCAGCCAGGGTGTCCCATCAAGTGTTCAGCTCCTAGCAAAGAGAGTAGCTCCTCTCTGCAGGCAGGTAGTCCTGTCAGATGCCCAACTCCTAGCAGAGAGGGTAGCTCTTCCCTGTAGTTGGTTGTTTTGTCATCTGTGCAGCTCTCAGAGAGGCGGCCCTGGAATGGGTAGCTCCTCTCTGCAGACTGGTCATCCTCACGTCTGCAGCTCTCAGCAGAAAGGAGGCCCTGGAGTGGGTAGTCCTCTCTGCAGCTGGTTGTCAGGACATCTGCTTAGCTCTGGCTGAGCCTAGGAGCTTTATGGGCCTCAGGGGAGGAAGAGCATGCTGATTTGTCCATGGGCAGCCATGGGCAGGCCCAGAAAAAGCACCACAAGTTCCCACTCCAGTCCACAGGACTGGCAGCCTGGCCCCCAGCCTTCAGGCCCTCCCTGGCCTGAAAGTAGGCCTTACCAGGGACTCACCCCCTTCTGCCCAGGAACCTTTCTGCCTCCTGCTGCTGTTCATGGTGCCCAGGCTATAGGTGCAAAGAGGCGCCTGCAGGCCAGCACTGAGCTGCCTCAACCCCCCATTGGCTTCCCTGCTGTGCTCATTGGCACCCAAAGTCCAGAGCAGGCCAAAGCACCAGGGGGCTGGCATATCAGCACTGCCCCCAAGTGTGTGCACAACCCAGCTGGGCTGCAACAGCACACCTGGGCTCACCCAGCTTTGCACCATGATCATAGCAGGTGCAGACAGTAGGGAGAAGCCAGGCAGTGGTAGCAGGCACTTCTGAGCCTGCGAGGCCAGGGGTGGCCTTACAGAGCACCCAAGAGTACAGAAATGCCTATGTCTACAGCTGCAGTTTGGTTGGCTACAGCTGTGTTGGGGGATGGGGGATGGGGCCCTGCATGTTCAATGGAGCAAGAGGCCTGGGTCTGCAGCCATGACTAGGGTGACTAGAGCTGCACCTGGGAGGGCGGTGTTCCTGCCTGCTCCTACCTGCCCCCCACAAGAGCATAGGGAGGCCTGGTCTATAGCCATGACTTGGGTAGCTGCAGCTCCCGGGAGGGCAGGGCTCCTACCTGCTCTGTGGAGTGAGAAGCCCAGGCCTGCAACCACAACTTAGGTGGTTGCAGCTGTACCCGGGAGGGCAGGGCTTCCAGCTGCTCCCAGGTCCTGAGAGCCCAGGGATGCCAGGGTCCATAGCCATGGCTTGGGTGTCTGCAGAGGCACCCAGGTACCTCCCACCCCAACTCAGAAGGGGCAGGGCTCCCACTTGTCCCAAGCCCCTGCCAGCTCCATGAAGTGTGCAGCCCTGGCCATGCCTCCCTGCTACAGCCAGTGTGATGGCAGCAGCTGCTCCAGACAGCCCACTGCTGCCATCATTACTTCTCGGAAATCTTTGTTCTTTCAGGCAGTTAACACTTCATACATATCTCTAGTGTAACATATTTTTTAAAATCACATTATGATTACCTGTTTATATAATCTACTTGTCTCTTTAGACAATGACCTTCTTAAGACCTGGGAACTCATCCCAGGGCTTAGTCTAGTGTATAGAACAGAGTAGAAATTAAATGAAAGATTGAATGGCTTACTCATCCCTAGTATGGAAAACTTGGAGTGGAAGAGTTCTGGAATTAAATGGAATCTTTGTGAGTGTAGTCTGAAGTAGTTCTTGGAGTTCCAGTCTGTCCTGAACTCTCAGCTCTATGCCCAAAGTAGGTTCACTTTCCACACCTACTTCAGACTTAGGAATGAACTGGAATTGAACTTTTATGGTGGCTGGTAAAATATGGGATACATCTTTTTTTCTACCTGTTTACCCTGTAGTTCCAGTATTCACCTCCGTGTTTTCTACTCTAGGAAAAAAAAAAAAAAAAAAAGGGGGGGATATTTTTAATTTGGGAAGTTATATGGCTGGAATAGAATTTCTAACATTTTTGTTATGATTATTATTATATAAACACAAAGTTTTAAGCACTGTAAATTTTAACATTCAGTTATCTAATTTAGGCATGTAAACACACTAACTTGAATCTTGCCAGGGACATTTAGGAAAACTAGATTTACTTGAATTTAGTTTGCTTTACATTTTTTTACATCACTCATATTTTTTATAGCAATAGCATGTTTTTTCATTAGCCTTTGTGACATTTAGAAAGTAAGATCTGTGCATTAAAAGCTCTGTAAGAAAGTAAACTTTAATGAAATTTTTCTCTCAGACCCAGAGGAATCCTGAACGCTTAGGTTGAATGCCGTATATGTAGCAAAAGGCATGGCTACAGCTGAAAGTATTTATGATAAAGTAAAGGACTCAATTTCTACTTTATCCTCTGTCAACACTCATAGGGTAGCTAAGTATATAACTTTTTAATAGAGCATTCTTCTTAAGTATGTGAAAGCTAAAAAAAATCAAATAACTTTTTATTTTGATTGTTTTAGAAATAAAATGAGGGCTGGGTGCAGTGGCTCATGCCTGTAATTCCAGCACTTTGGGAGACCGAGGCAGGGGATTGCTTGAGCCCAGGGAGGGGTTTGAGACCAGTCTGGGCAAACATAGTGAGACCTCATCTCTAAAAATAATAATAATAATAAATAAAAAATAAAAATCAAGTAAATGTGAGCAAACCACGACTGAGCACAAGTACTCAACATATATATTCATATATATATTAAGCACACATTTGCATAG
The DNA here is from genome assembly GCF_001698545.2 of Rhinopithecus bieti. Lineage (NCBI taxonomy): Eukaryota > Metazoa > Chordata > Mammalia > Primates > Cercopithecidae > Rhinopithecus > Rhinopithecus bieti. The sequence goes on from NW_016807677.1 coordinate 8,374,869, forward strand.
ATTGACTTTGCTAATACAGGAACCCCTTCCTGGACTTCAGAAAAGGTTTAGTTTCCCTTTCTGTTTTTGTTTTATTTTTTAAATAATGGAGGTTGGGAATGTCAGAGCAGGAAGAAACTGCCTTAGTTAAGTGGAGTATTGGTATTCCTTCAAAACTGGATACCTGCTGAAGGCTGTGAAACCACATGGAGAGGAGGTACAGAGAGGTTGTCCTCTTTGTGGGGAAGAAGATTGGTATCTGGCAGCGTTCATCAAGATCACTGTGACAAAATAGTACTTTTCAGAGACTGTCTTATACAATCCTTTCAATAAGCCTTTGAGGGCTAATTCATATCCTTTACATTTTAAGGTTGAGGAAAGAAAAGGGGTTAAGTAACTTGGTCCAAATAAGTGAACTGGGAGTGCAGAGAGGCTCCTGACTCTAGAGCCAAAGAGCTTTACATACCTGTGTGTGTGTACATCAGTGATGCATTTGCTGTATTTCAAGGAAGTGATGTCTAGATGATGGTCTTAAGGCCATTTGGTAAAATGTTGCTTATTTATTTATCCTCCCACAACTTGGCTGTTTAAATATTGAGTTAAGTAGGTTATTCTAAGGAAATAAAATTCTAAGGTTCATTATAGCCAAACAATATAGAAGACTTCTTTGGAATTAACATGTCTAATTCCACTGAAATGACAAGACTGCTGACTGTGTCCTCCTTAAAAAGATCAATCCTTCAGTATTTCATTATCAGGGAATGTTGGGAACATCATCTCTGTGTAAGTTTGGTTTGGCGTCATAAAGAACAGTGCCACACAGCCAGTCTGATTACCAATTCCCATGCACTCTCACTGGAGAAAAAGGAGTCCAACCATGAGTGGGCACTGCCTAGGCATTACAGCTCCTCAGATCTCAGTTCTGTCAACCTTAATTGCAAGCTTTTTTGAATCTGCCCCCATGAATACAAGCTTCAGGGGTTAGCCAGAGATGTGGGCAGAATTTATACACAATATTTAGGGCCCCCACTATCAGGTTTTCTTCTTTCTGGGATCCTCCCTCACTTTCCAGCTGTGGGTACCTCTGTCTCCCTTCTCTAGTTCTTCAAGCCAGTAAAAGTAAAGGTTTCTTCTCAACTTATAGTCACCCCCATTACCCTGGGGCCTGCTCTCAGCCTAAAAGCTGTAAGATTAGAAAACTGACCCAGTGCTATGCCATTCCCTTCATCCCAAGTGTCACACTTTGACCTCTATATCTACCTTCTTTTGTTCACTCTTTAGTGCCTTCAGCTAGGTTTATTTTGGTTGGTTTTCCAGAGTTTATAGTTGTTACTTGTGTGTATCTGTTGGGAAGAGGGGACAGAGAGGTCAGCCACTTTTAAAAGTAGAACCTTAAAGAGCTTTTTGTGTATTAAATCATAAGCAAACCTGTTAAACTTCGTATTAAAATTAGACACAAATGACACCAAAAACATTTTGGCACTATAGTATAAAACCATACCTTACTATTGACCTTTCTTCTGCCTCTTCTTTTTCATATTGTCTTTTTCTACTTAAATCTCTCCTCAATTTCAATTATTGTTTAATAATGATTTAGCGAGTACTTACTAGATAGAAGGCACTATGCCAGATGCTCTTATCTGTTAAAATCTTGTTCATTCAAAATCCAAGTCAAATGTAAACACTCCCAGGATCACCCCCTCCCTCTTATTGACCACATGTGATTTACTTTCCTCTGAATGCTTTTAGTACTTTGTTCCTACCTTTTGACAGTATATTTATTAACATACTTGCTTTTCTCCCCACCCCAACCAGTTCTTCATCTCTATTAGATTATAAACTTCATCAGTAACAGCAAGTCTCACTCATGTTTGTGTCTATCCATGCTTCCTTAAACATACTTTAAAGTCAAGAACTGAAAAGAAACATAAAAGTCTGCAGTTGCAAAGAAAGAAAAAAACTTTAGGACATTAGCTTCCTGTCTGTGTTCTCAAGAGGAGAGTAAGATGTCAGATACTAAAGCATTATTTCTAAAGAACATCTTAACAGAGAAAACTCCTCTCCTCTTTATTCTCCCCACTTCCCTTCTCTTCCTTCTTCCTCCTTTTCCCTTTCATCTTGTCCTTCTCTTACTCCTGCTTCCCCTTCCACCTTTATCTTTCCCTCTTCACATTTCCTTTTTTTCTCAGTATTTAACTATAGTCTTATTTAAACTTTTCATATGCTTAGTCTCCTCTTTAAAATGGGAAAATAAATGGGTTTGTATGAACAGACCAGTGATGTCCAAAAACTGGGTGGGAAAAGAACCCAAATATTTGATTCTTCCTTCATTGATTCGTCTTTCATTTATAAGATACCATAATGAAATTTTATAGGTTGAATTTTCAATGACAAAAGCCATATATTAGCATCTTTTTCTCTTTGAACCATAGCAACAAATATACCATAAAATGGAAATTATAGAAATAAGATTAAGTGAATGAAACTCATTTTTCTAATAAGCTCACTTCTTCCTTAGATTCAGGTCATAAGACATTTAAAAGGAGAAGATCTATCATAAACTGGGCCTTCTGGCGAGGTTCTAGCACTCACCTGGACAACTTGCCCACATCGCCAACATCACCTATGCCAGGACAGCTTTTTGGAATTTCTCTGCCAAATATTTGTGAGAATGACAATCTGCCCAAACCTATCTTGGTAAGGCTCATTTTGGTATTTAAATTGATGGGAAAGGGTGTTTGGAAAAGGAGAGCTGTGCAAGGTAAATCTGTCCCCAAATGGAAAAATTATAGACACCATTGTCTTTGGCTAAGAATCTTCATTATTATTCCTCCAAATAACAAAATCAGATTTAGCTACTGTGAAATCAGAAGGAAGACATAATAGGAAGAGATAACCTAGTCTGCTGATTACAGGAAAGAGCCACGTAAGCCTGCTCAGATAAAGTAGAATTTGCTCTGTAGACAGAGAATTCACATTATTCCTCACAAATCCTTTCTTGAACGTCACATTGTTCTCAAAGTCTTCTTTGATCATTGTAGCAGCAGAAGCTACTCAATGTTACACTTAGGTTTTTAAATCCGTTTTATTTCTATTTCAAGTGCTCAGGCATAAAGATACATTCCCTGGCATTTGTTTATCTTTTGTATATAGAGTGGGTCAGATGAAAGCCACTGGATTTATATTATCTCCAGTTGATATTTTAAATAATCACTGCTAAGCAGCATTTATTGAGTCTCCAGTATCCTTCAAGCACTATACTAGATATATGGCATTTTATACTGTATTATGCATCTATAAATGCCAGACACTTGTCTAGCCACTTTGTTTATTCTTCACAACAGATTTAGGGGATAGTTATTATCGTGTCGTCATCCCATCCCTACTTTACAAATTGTTTTAAAGCCTCAGTACTGTACTCAATGTTACACAGTAACTAAGTGGCATAACTAGGTTTTGAATCCCATGGATTGCTTGTCTTCTTACACTGTAAGCAGAGGACATAGTGATAGAAAGCAAAATTAGAGGACACTTAAAACTTACTCTCTGAGCAATTTTTAGGAATACAGTGCATTATTAACTATAATCATAATCTTATATAATAGATCAGGTGACCTTATTCTTCCTAACTGAAATTTTATATCCTTTGACCAACATCTCCTCAACCTCACCACCACCCCCAGCCCCTGGTAACCACCCTTCCACTCTCCAGAAAGGTGACTTTAATTTTTCCAGCCATTTATTTAACTCCAATCCTTCAGTGCTTTTACTCTAGCACACCCTAGCCTCTGGCATCCAAAGAGGGCAAGTATACATTGCCTTATTTGTGTGTGTGAAGTATCATTTTGTTTATTTTCCTTTGCTTCCCCATAGGATATGCTTTTCTTTCTTAATCAAAAAGGACCCCTCACCAAAGGTATCTTCAGGCAGTCGGCCAATGTGAAATCCTGCAGAGAACTAAAAGAGAAATTGAATTCTGGAGTTGAAGTACACCTAGACTGTGAATCTATTTTTGTGATAGCATCTGTCTTAAAGGTAAGAAGAGTCCTCCCTTTATCCACCCCATGGTATAGCTCTAGAGAAAGAAAGGGTGTTTTACTTTTTCATTATGAACATTATTTCTATCTGCAAAGACCCATAATAGACTTAACATAATTTTACACTAAAAGTGTTTTAAAACATTTCACAAAGTCAACATTGGACTTTAAAAGCTACCACTGATGATATAACATACCAAATATGCTTTTTAAATTTTTTATCCCACACTGATCTCATCTTTACTTCTGCCACTCCATGTAAAAAATAAAAATTTTTAAG